>NW_023605272.1:0-50960 GCF_014898055.3 Talpa occidentalis
AATGTTGATATGTCATCTATATTGAATATCGTTGGTCCTTATATCAGGTGACTGAGAGAAAACAGGAAAATATGAATGAAAGTATCTATCAGTATAAATATGTGAAGGAACAGTAATGTCCCTCATCATGTCAATATACACACTATTCGGTGACAATCTATGGACTATCACCACAAGTTCCTTATGGTGATGCTATATGGACGCTATTACATAACTTTTATATGGACGCTATTACATAACTTTTATCTCATTCAGAAACATGTGACATGAATGGGTTTTGAACAGATGGCAATATGGAAGATACTGTTAATGTTAGACAAATCGCTACATAGAAACCTGATGATCCTACACGATTCCTACATGAGTGAAACAGGGAAATCACAAAGGAAGCCTGGGAGGTAACACAAGGCCATCTCTAATATCGGTGCATGTACTTCCCTCAAAATAATCAGCTCTTCAAGGCTCAGTGTCTTCCTATTCCCTGGGATGCGTTAGGACCTGCCTCGCACCACTAACGCAGATAGATAAAGTTATGTGACGTGAAGTGGGAACTGACGTTCACATTGTCCTTCTCTCATGCCCACTCTCTACTGCCACCTTTTCATTTTGTAGTGAAGATATTTGTTTTAGGATTTGGCTTTGCTGAAGTATGACTGGGCAAGTTCTGAGTGAAAAAATGCGCCTCAGGATTGTTCGGCAATTTTTATGTAGTGAAATGATCGTGTATTGCTACACACACATGAACACTCACGCTCACCCCATGGGCTACTTACTCTTTGTTTACTATTTTCCCATAGTGGTGACAAGAGCTCACAGCGTGTGCGGGTGGGGAAAGACACTGGCCGGGGCACTGAGAAGTGTCTCCTGCGAATAGCTGGGGCCGTTACGGATGCCCGGGGCCAGGCAGGGTCCTGGGGACCCACGGGCTCAGGTCTGCCACAGCCACGTGACCACCCAGTTGTGGGCACAATGTCCGGCGGACAGATGGCTGTTCCCCCAAATCCCAGTGTTCTGGAGCGCCCAGGCCCACACTCCCTGAACTACCTACTCTGAGGCCTTATCCACTGTGCTGAGCCGGCATCTCTTTCTGTTAGAGAAAATGGGTATGTAAATTCACATGCAAATTTTCCCAGTACAAAGGCCTATAAAGAGGCAGGAATAGCTCAGTCATGTTCAGAGATCAAAAGATTAGGGGGGCCTTTGGTCAGTGCTGATTCCCATCACTCAGGTGTCCTTGTGAGGAGAGCTCCTAAGGTTAGTGTGACTGCGTGGGCCCATCTCCATAGTCGGTCATTTTATTCTCTACACCCAGGCAGGTGCACAGGTACACATCTCGAAGTGAGTTTATGAAGAGCAGACACAGGAAGCTACAAAGGGAAAGAAGAAAAGTCAGGGGTAGCTTCAGCATGGCATGGGGCAGGGGCAACCATTCTCCTACCTACGTGCCAATGTCCCAGAGAAGTTCAGCGAAATCACTATGAAGCCAAGAGCTTTGCTTGACTTGGGACATCCCTGGTCCAACTCATAATAAAGGGTGTTTTTTAGATATGACCGCACATGGAACAGATGATGTTGCCATGGAGCTGATTCTAACCTGAACCCCATTCATGCCTTTATCCACCTCTACGGGCACCTGCAACTATGGAAAGCCACCCCATCAACTATGGAAAGCCACCTCATCAATCAAGACAGTGGTGACAAAAGACAAGAAACCACCATCCCTCGGGGTCAACTGGGTGCTGCTTTTGAGGCTCCACAGGCTCAAGGGATTCTACCAGCCTGCCGTCTCTATCAAAGACCCACTGTGCTCTGAGAACCTGTGGAAATGATCTTCCCAGGGTTGTGCATTCAACTTGAAAAGTTCGGGTGACTCTGGTGGGTAAGGACTTTAGAGAAGGACATTCTGAGCACTGCTCACAGACCATGGTCTTCTGGCATAACCCCCTTTCCTCTTGCATCCTCAGAGACCCCATTGGCTATTGGGGGTAATTGTTGACCTGGTTGAGGTGAATTCCTCCTCAGTAAGGAGGATGTCTCAGTAAGAGGGTAAAAAGTCGGGGTGATGTGAACACTCTGAGCCCATGACCTGCCCTTTCAGGCTGCTGAATTGGCTGAGGTGCCTTGGAGGACCCAGAGACCATGTCTTGACAGCCAAGTAAACACGAAAGGTTCCTTGGTGGTGTCCAGGCCTGAGTCTGCAAGTGCAAGTTCTGACCACAGGAGGGCAGCAGGTCTCCTGTGCCAGGCGTGTCTCTGAGCTTTGCTGGACCATGTGGTCACTGAGAGCCCATTGTGCTGACCCTGCTTCAGAAACATGTTCACTTCCTGTGACAAGCGTCAGTCTGTGCATTGTAGCTGGATAGAGGGAAGAAGATTCAGAGGATTTAGGAGCAAACACTGTCCCTGTGCCAGGGTTCCTGCAGGGCCAGCTGTGTCTGAACATCACCCTCACCAGGCCCTGCCATTCTGGTGCTGTCGGTGTGAAAGGAACATGTTAGAGCTTGAAAGTGAAGGCATGTGTACGACACTAGCTCGTTCCCTTCTGAAAATATAGCATGTGCGGAGAGAGAGGTCTGGCGTTCCCATGGGAGGGTTGCCTGGTGTCCTTGCCAGCCCTTCACAGGGTGGGGTCACAGTGTCAGGGAGAGCAAGACTACTGCAGACTCTCATGGGCAGAACTGAGTTTCTTCAGAGGCAGTTCAGAGTCCTTCAGAGTTCCTTCAGAGTTCCCTCACAGTCTATCACTGTCACTGCAGGGACATATGGGTAGAGTGGAGGGCAGGAGGGAGGAGGGTGGAAGGTGGCACCCACACCTGTGGCCTGAGATACTGTCATCTGTTCCTTACTAACAATACTGCCCTAATACGTGCACCTTAATCTAAGTGAATGTCGCCTAATGTGTGTGAGCCAACTGTCTAGAAAGAGTGGGGCTTGTGTCCACAGCCTCAGGTGTCCCAGGTCAAAGATTTAGTCCCCAATTCAACCCCATGGTTTATGTTGCATTTTGAACAAAGTGCCTGACTTCCTTTCTGTGTGGTGTCCCGGGCACTGCCTGGAAGCTCTCCTGTGTGACCCCTGCACAGGGGAGCTCACAACATCTGTGCTTGTCTCCCTAGTTCAGGAATGTGGGACTATGGCAAAGAAAAAGGCATTTAGTGAGGAAAAGAAGGCAAGAGGGAAGGACTGTGGTGAATTCATATGGATGGGAGATACGTTTTGACATTAAATATAGCCACTGGCTCCTCCCCATGTGACTGTGTCCTGTTGCTCAGTATCCAGGCGCTGACCACAATGTGGTGACCCAGGGATGTGTATGCTTTGGATGGGTACTCCGAGAGCCATCGTGGATTCTGCCCTCATCTGAGGTCAAGACGAAGCACTTCAGTCTCGTTCTCTTTGGAAGAGGAAACATTTCTACACTTTTGCCAATAAATTTCACTATCTCAGTGAACATTAATATCTGAACGAACATTAATTTCAACTCCCTCAGGGAACAGATATTACAACGAGGTAGATGGGAAGTGAAAGTTACAATATGACAAGACTGGACCCCTCTCCTGTTTCACAAGTGCCCCACAACCTATTGCTCCCTTCTGTGTCCAACAGACTATAGGTTTTGAGATATTATCACACATAGAACGGACGATGTCTCCAGGAAGTTAATTTTGTCGGACACCACTGTGAATGCTGGGACACGGGGGTGCTGAGAAGAACAATGAGGATCCCAGGCCCCAGTACCTAAGGAAAGGAAATCTCCATTCAGATGAGACTCCTCATCTTAGGACCATCATTATTTACCCAGGTACCTCGGATGAGGCGTGTTATGGATCAGTGTGTACACTCTGGATTTTTCTTGCTGGGAATAAGGTCAATGGCATGGATTGGTCTTTGTGGAGGTGAGATTGCAGGAATCCAACAGTTAATGGTCCTTGAACAAGTGACCTCACTTCCTGGTGGTGGGCACCACAGAACTTAGAACTCTGTCCACCAGGCAACCACATCCTAGCGACAGCATTTGGCCAGCTCAGTTTACTAGACACAGTCAGCAGAAGAAGATGTTCTGCTGCTGGCCCCTGAAGCTCAGATGCTTCAGCTTCAGGAAAACCCAGAGGGTGAGACTTACTGATGGTTCCCATGGCCAGCTCAGCCCTCCTGGCCGCTCTTTCTGGCCATTTCGCAAGAGGCAAAAAAAGGTAATAGTCTCAGGCTGCCCAGGTGTTGAGAATACACCTGTGATCCCTCCTGAGCATCTCACACGCCTTTTCCCTCATTGTGTGTGTGTGTGTGTGTGTGTGTGTATTTTGGAGGTGTAAACATTTTTTTTTTTTTTAAATTTGTGGTTTTTTTTTTTTTTTTTTTTTTTTTTAGAGGCATGTTTTTTATTTATTTGTTTGTTTGTTTGTTCGTTTTGCTTATACATGCACTGGGTACAGTCAGAAGCGCGGGAGGGTGAGAGAATTCACCAGAGCCAGAGCGGGGAGCAGAGCAGGCAGAAAGACCGAAGTACACTGCTGAGGGGAGCAGCGGGCGGCAGGAGAGGTCTGCGCGCCATGTGGGACCCTCCTTCGGTGGCCGAGGAGCAGCCGGGGATCGAACCAGCGCTTCAGAGGTCGCCGGCAGCTTTGCAACCCAGCGCTCAACCGCTGCGCCACCGGGGAGGCCCTGTAAACATTTTTGAGGGGAGTTTTGGAGGGAAGGCACAGGTTGTGATGGGTGAAAACCTGGTAGGTCAGCCATGTTCCTAACCAGCATATGAGTTGCAGAATGAGAAAGTGACTGTTGGAAACAGACCCATTCCAATGGGTCTGTTCATATTGATTCCTAGAGCTTCTCATGTGTTACTGGCAGGATGTCTGTGTAGCTACTCCTCTGTGTGTGAACTGGGTGAAGTGGTGTCCTATGGGTGTGTCCCCCGTGGCACTTCAGCAGCCCCAGAGACCTCCTCATGTGTCTACCTGGACATGTCTATGATCATCGATCAACTGGCCAAAGTTCACCCGAGTGCCTAGGAAATGGCCAGTTTTCCAAGCACACCAACACTGCCCAGGGCTAGGCTATGTGAGAGCAGAAGCACAGGGGCCTCCCCCCAGAACTCTGGAGTGGCTGGCAGGGTACTAGCATCCACACTCAAATTCTGGCCTATGTGCACCCCCAGGGATTTCCCACATGATAACCCACAGATGAACTACCACAGGAGTCAACATGTCAACTCCTCACCACCAGTGTTACGGTAGGTAGAAATACCTTCTCATATAATTGTTGAGGAACAGAGGAGAAATATGCATGTTGACTTTTCCGTTTGTGAGTATTTTTGTGATTTACCTGGCCATCTCAGTCTTCCTATAGAATATTTGGTTCAATAAGGGAACTTCTCCACACCTTGGCCATCATCACCTTGAATCAGTAGTCCACATATAAAAAGAGTGGAGTGGTTTCTATTGTTTGAGTTTTTCCACATCTTGCCAAATCACAGCACAGGACAGATTGCCGGAGACCTGTGAAGTCAGGAGCTGTGAAGGGCCTTACTCATCTTCAGGATGTTGTACACATTGCACAGGCACAGAGCATTTCCCTGCCGCTGGATCTTGACATGGTTCGACTCTGGTGTCCTTTGAGCAGTGTTGCGGGGGACAGTTATGTGTTCCCCAAGGGACCCCATCAGTGTCTCCTCCACACATGCCATAGCAACAGAGAGGAGGAGGCCACTCTCTGTGGGGAGATGCGTAGATCTATCACTGACGCGCTGCTCCCGGGTGCAACGCTGAGGAGCCCATGGCTGGTTCAATTGCTCCATCTCCCTGGAGAGGGCACAGTGACCTGTCCAATTTGTGAGTGGACAAGTTGTAGGAAAAACTTACACATGATAAATATGCACCCCACATTTTGTATAACTACTGATTAAAGGTGATAATGGGTAAGGCCTGGAGAATTTTCCTTGTTGAACGGAGGTAATGTGAGCCTCGTGGGATGTTCAAACCTTGGAGGCCCAGACAAGAAGAGTGAGGCCAGAGCCCAGACTCAAATATGGCCACTGCCCCAGGCCCTCATGCAATGAGTGTCCTGGAGCCCAGCACTGCATTTCCAGAATGACAGCCCTCAGGCAGCTTGGAGGGAAGGTCATGCTGTGGAGAGTTCCCGGGACTGAACTGCATAAGCAGGACCAACAGGTCAACTCTGACCCCTGTTCCTGATAAGGACTGTGGGAACACAAAACATCCATTACATTTCCAGGTCTCATTTTGTATTCAGATTCCTGGTAAATGAAACTGGTGCATGAGATGCAACCTAACCTACTGTGAATACAAGCTGCAATGCTGTTAGTTTGATCTCTGAATTTCCGCTGGGCTGCCAGCCTGCGCTCATCAGCCTCATTGAGGAAACTAGCACAGTAAATGGATCATTGGAACTTTTGCAATCACACTGTGCAAACGGAGCTAGAACAACAACCTTGCCATATTAAAATGCTCAGCTTTCCAGGAATAGCATATCTCGACAGCTCACACCTTGATTGCGTCCTTAATTTTGAGAAAGACATACTGTTTCCTGCAGCCACACAGAGCACACTCTGCCTCGTCCACCATTTACTTAGTCCACAAGCCTGAAACTGACAATATGCCCTCATGCAAGTGTGCAGGTATTAGTGAAGGTGATAAAGGTGTCTGTGCAAAGTGTGTCCCTTGTGGCACTTGATGGAGACGAGTATAATACATAGAATAACCCAGAGCACTGCTGGGGTAAGAAAATCATGCCCATATTTGCAAAGAAAGTTCAACTCACCGTGGATAGTGAGAAAGGGCTTCCTTGAGGGAGATCTATGAAGAGGAAGCCTTGAAGGGCAGTCGGCACCAGAAGAAAAATGCAGGACTCCGTGGTGGCTCAAGGGGTTCAGTCTCAGCACTATGAAGCCATGGGTGGCCAGTGTAGCACGAGTTCCATCCCCTACCAGGGAGCTGACCCATATGGCCAGCAGAGATCTCCTGTCTTTCCTGCTGCTCCCCTCTGCAGTGTATTTCAGTCGACCCACCTGATTAGCTCCCCACTCTGTCTCTGGTGAATCCGCTCACACCCTCCGCCCCATCCCTCACCTCTGCCTACACCCCAGCTTTGTATCCCAAATAAATAATACAAACCCTCAAAAAGAAGAGAAGAATGAATGTACCTGGAGGAACAGGAGAGCAGAAAAAAGAGACTAACACATCCAAAGGGAGAGATTAACCTGTGCTAAGACTTGGAGAGGCAAGAAACCCAGAATCGTAGGGAACTGAGTTGATAGAGCCAAAGGTTAGCCAACTTATGAAAACAACTCAAGTGCCCAAGGACAGTGGAAAACTCATATAAGTATTCAATCAAAACCAGGTGACAATGTGGCATTTGCAATAACATTAATGAAACTGCGGGCGATTATGGGGAGCAAAAGAAATCATCAGAGGGGAAAAAATGATTTTGTGTAATCTGACTTCTATGAGGATTACAAAGACAGAAATCAAAGGAATGGGGCCTCCCTGGTGGCCCAAGGGGTTAAGACGCAACCGATGAAGCCATCCGCAGCCACTGCAGCACAAGTTATATCCCCGGCCGGCCAGGGAGCAACCCACATGGTGCAGACCTCTCCTGACTCGCTCTCTGCTCCCCTCAGTGGTGTATTTCAGTGAATCTGCCTGTTCTGTTCCCCACTCTGTCTCTGGTGAATCCTCCCACCTCCCCTCCCCACCCCTCTGGCCTGTACCCCAGTTCTTGTATGCATAAATAAGTAAATCTTTAAAAAAAAAAAAATCAAAGGAATGACACAAACCATACCAAACCCTAGAAATCTGACTACCGCAGAACTGAGGCCACCATGGTCGGAGAGGGAATGAGGAACGAAGTGTGGAGAGAGCCGAAAGATTGTGGCAGAGGGTCATGGGGCCTCGGCGGTGGGTAAGGAGGTGGATAACTACAGAGCATGGACCTGTGCCGCCAAAATAAATAAACGGGAGGGTCCCGCTGGAAGAATGATCAACAAGGAGACACAGGCATGGGGACACCTGAGTGACTTGCCCAGGTCCCTTCCCGCCCACATCTTGTGTGTATGCTAGAGCTCAGAATAAGTCAATGCATTCTTCAAGGGCATTTGCATTGTACGCTACATTATAACAGATGCATGATGTTATTCACCGATACCTGTTTTGAAATATCCAAAGTGTGTTGAAATTCTCAGAGCCGGGCAGCTGAAAAGGATCTCTGCTCTCAGTAAGCCTTGGCATGAACCTTCCCCATCAAGTGCTTCTGTCTTGAATCTGTCCACAAAAGTACAGTATTGGCCATGTGTTTTGAGAATTCCCTGTCCTGTGGAAGTTGCCATTGAGCCTCCCCATTCCAAACATCCACTTCTTAAAAGCTATGGGGGTAAACGGAAGCAGGATGAGAAAGTTGGACAACCTGTTGCTTCTCTCCTGTACACAAAACACAGCACACCCCATACTCTCCATGGAGGTGAGGGGGGCAGGTCTCAGTGAAAGGATTCAGGGATGAATGAGGAGGCAGATCAACGGAGGGTCAGGAAGGAGAAAGGAAGAGCAGAAAGGAAGAAGAATGTGGAGCAGGCAGACTGCAGGCCCTACTTGTGTCTGGGCCTGTGCCAGGAACAAAGAGCCTGCCCTTCAACCATATCAGCAGCCATGAGTTCGACCCACGACAGTGATGGGGAGGGAGCTAGGTCACCTCTGATGCACAGGGGTGCAGGGACAGAGGGGCACAGGGCTGCTCAGCTCTCCTCCTGGAAGAAAGGTGGGGTTGGGTCATCACCCAGCTATGCCAAGCCCCAGCTCTCCCAGGCCCCAAATGCAGGAGTCTGCAGGTCCCTAAGACCCCAGATTATTACATGCAGTGTCCTGGGACTCAGCTCCCCAAGCCAAAGCTCCCTGAGTCCCAGCACCCTGAGACCACAGCTCCCTCAGCCCTAGCTCCCACAGCCCCATGCCTGGCCCCGCCTGCACTCAGCTCCCCTGGGCCTTGTGCCTGGCGTCGGTGTCACTGGTGTGGACAGGCCTAGACAGGGAGAGCAGGCGGCAGCCCAGGGGAGTGTGGCTCTTGACAGAGAAGGTAAGAGAGGGAAGAGTCCACAGGCAGTGACATCACGAACGGCTATGAGCCCCTCAAAACTCAGAATCCTGGTCTCCAGGCAGCCGCATTTAGACCCAGACCCCAAGTGGTGGTGGTCTCAATGCCCCGGGAGAGGCAACATGTTCTGCTGCCTGCCCAGGGCCCCTGGGTGCATGCCGGTAAACGATGCCAGTACCTTTAGGAAACATTTCAAGGAAGAAACTGGCCTCACTGGCCATTTGCTGGGAGGACCCCAATGGTAAGAAGGCAGCCAATGGGCAAGTGGCCAGCACGCTGAGGACTCGGGCAGCCCCATCTGTCCTGGAGTGTGTGTGTCTGTGAGTGCGTGTGTGTACCTGTATGTGCTTGCCAGTGTGCAGTCCGGGGAGTGCGGTCATGTGAGTGTGTGTCCTGCTATGCAGAGTCCTACGGCTCACAGTGTGGTGGGTCATTGTCCCACAGGAAGAGGCTGGCGGGAGGGACCCCAGGCCTTTGGGGTCTCCTTCCCCACGTAGATTTCACCCTGCATGTTCTCTTTTCCCAGGGGAGACAATCTACGTGCACACCTAAGGAGGAACGTTGGGGAGACTCCCCAACGTTCCTCCCCAGTAAGAAGGGACCCCGTCACCGTGCAGCACCGGGTAAGAGTGGCAGGTCCTGGGTACCATACCTGGAGCCCCTGGTGGAGGAGAATGAAGGTGAGAGGCGACATGTCCTGGTGTTCTGGGAGGGAGGGTCAGGGCCCACAGGGAGGCTCCCAGCACATCTGGGTTGACCTGGGAACCCAGGTCAACCTGAAGCCACTCTGACCTGGGAAACACACGTGTGGTTCAGGGGCAGACACCGGGGCGATCAGGACTGGGCTGCCCTGAGGGTGCTGGCCTGGACTAGGTCCCGAAGGCCACATGGAAGGGTGTGTGGTGACAGTCATGCACTTCTGTCTCAACTCCCTCTCAAACAGAAGATCTGACCGAGGTTGCCATAGAGGGGAAGCCACCAGGAGGACCAGAGGCAACTTCAGGACGTACGGGGGTTCCTGAGGCCACTCCACCCCGGCTTGGGGAAGGAGAAAACAGCCAGGACCCCAGCAGGATATCTGTTTGTCCTGAGCACACCCCACCCTGGCTGGGGGAGGGAGAACCCAGCCAGAAGCCCTCCGTTATGGCCGAGGGTCCTGAGTCCACCCCACCCTGCGTGGGGGAGGGTGAGCCCTACCCAGACCCTGGCATGACCCCCGCAGGTCCAGAGGCCACCCGAACCCGGCTGGTGGGGGGAGGACCTGGCCACTTCCCCGCCATAAACCCCATGGGTCCAGAGCCCTCCCCACCCTGGTTGAGGGACGGAGAAATCAACCAGGACCCCACTGTGACCCCCACGGCTCTTCAGCCCACCCTAACCTGGCTGGGGAAGGGTGAACACACTCGGGACGTATCCCCATTCATCACTGACTACCCGATAATGCGTTTAGTTTTATTTTTCACTTTTATTTTTATTCTTGCTTGGTGTTTTTTTTGTTTTTAAATACACGTTTTTAATCAATAGTTGTCTTGCTATGCTTGGTTGTAATTGTACTCATTTTGGACTATAAGAAGTTCACAGCGAGATACCGCCCCATGATGCACTTTCTGACCATTTCGCTCACCAATGGAACATTGCACCCCTGCTCTCACTGCCTCTGCCCATCCCCTGCACCCCATCTGTTTACTGTCTCTGTTCCACCCCTCACAAGAGCTGGCTTCGTGGTTAGCAGCCTGGTTCAGAAGAACTGAGTCCTTTGGGGGTGCCCTGTTAGGAAACAGCACATTTTCTGGGAAAGAGAAAGTCCAGGGGGATCGAGAGGAAACATAACAAGGAATCCCTGGCAGCAGTGACATGCACACTTACCTGGCAGAGTGACCGAGGCCTTAAGAGACATCAGATGGACAGTGAGGGCCACACCTCCTCCTCTATGGTCACAGCAAAACCAAGAACGATGGGACCCGTGCAGAGATGAACGCCAGACAGGAATGCGATCCTCACGCCCACGGGCAGTGTCAGAGTTATTTCCCAGGGCACACCGACCTGGAGAAGCCCGTGCTCCCCCAGATTACGAGTGCACACAGGTCACTGCAGGCAACGGCCATCCCCGCACTGAGGCCTCTCTCTCCAGAGGGACCTCGCCAGGGTGGCAGCACGGGGACATTGATAGGCAGGGCCCGTCAGCAGTGATGGGGAGATCTGGGGGCTGAGAACAACAGCCCCGGGGACTAGGGCTTAGCCGAGGCCCAACTGGTCCTTTCAGACCAGCGAGAGGGTCAATCCTGGTGGTAGAGCTGGGCCAGACACTCGGAGTCTCTGGATCCCTCTCCTGGCCAGTGCCCCTGCTAGGAATACAGGGACCAAGAGGCTGCAGTGGGGGTTCCTGAGTCTTGGGGGTGCCCAGTGTGAGCACCTGGGGTGAGGACTGGCCTGAACACCAAACCCCACAGCAGGAGCCTGGCCAATTTCCCCCATTCTTCCTTTGCTGGCCTGTACTCACCTGTTGGGGCCCATGGGCCCCGGGATGTCTCACCCATCCCCGTGAGGACCGAGGATCTTTGTCCAGGAGCTCTACTGAGGGATGAAATCAGGCGGATTCTGCGTGGAGGGTCAACCTGAAGGGCGCATGGAGGCTGGATGGCCACCTGTCATCAGGCAACCTGTCCCCTTTGGGGACAGGACACCTCCCATTCTGTGCTCGTGTTTGGGTAGCCCCTGAGCCTAAGAAGGAATGATGCTCCCCAGGGCCCCCGGGGACTGGTGCCCTGAGGTGAGTCAGGACCCATCCAGTCACCTAGTCAGTGGACAGCAGCCCCTCCTCCAGGGTATGTAGCATATGACCTCCCCCCTAAAGCAGTGGCCAGAGGGCTATGAAGGCTGTGGAACAAGTGGGCGAGGACAGAAGCTTCCAGGGAACTGGTCGTGCCTGGGACAGGTTTGAGCCAGAGCCCCAGCCACACGCGGACCTAATGGTATGCAGGGGCTTTACAGAAAGGGCGTGTGCGGCTCCTCGGCGCCAGTGCACCAGCAGGTGGGACTCAGGGCACGGGAGCAATGGCAGGAGCAGCCCCCGAGTGGGGAGACTGCCCTCTCACACCCGGCCAACCTCTCGCTCTCCTTGTGGGCAAGGCATTGCTGTGGTGCCACGGAACCCTCCACTCCTCTCGCCCTCAGTGTCCTCCCTCTCGTGACCCTTCCAGGGTCTAGACATGTTCTGACCTAATCCTCTGTCTAGAGAATGGTCAGGAGAGCGGGGCTGGCACCTGGCCACTCCTTGAGCCTCAACAGACACAGATGCTGTTTCTTCCAAGTTGTCTTCTCACTTTGGACCTGTGTGTGCAGTCACACGCCTGAGTGTGGCGTGATGTTCACAGTGGGGCTGAAAGGATCACAGTGTGATCCTTTCAAAAGAAAGTGGTGTTCCTTGCATCCCGAGAATTTCAAGGGCCTTGATCATAAATGGGTGTTGTACTTTGTTGAAAGCTTTCTCGGCATCTAGGGATATTATCATAAGGTTTTCATATTTCTTTTTGTTGATGTGTTGGATTACATTGATTGATTTTCGGATGTTGAATCATCCTGTGTCCCTGGAAGAAATCCTACTTGGTTGTGTGAATTACCTTATGGATACATTGTTGGATTCTGTTAGCGAAAATTTTATTGAGGATTTTTGCATCAGTGTTCCTTAGAGAGATTGGCCTGTAGTTTTCTTTATTTGTGTTGTCCTTGTTTGTTTTGGTATTAGTGTCATGTTGGCTTCATAGAATGTGTTTGGTATTACCCCTTCCTTCTCAATTTTGTGAAGGAGTTTATGAAGGGTAGGAACTAGTTCGTTTCTGAATGTTTGGTAGAATTCATTTGTAAATCCATCTGGTCCTGGGCTTTGTTTCTGGGGAAGGTTTTGATTACCATTTCAATTTCACTGCTTGTAATTGGTCTGTTTAGGTGTTCTATTTCTTCTTTATCTAGCTTTGGGTGTTTGTAGAGTTGTAGGAATTTGTCCATCTCTTCTAGATTGTTGAACTTGTTTGCATATAACTGTTCACAGTCGTTTCTGATTAATCTCCCTTTTTCCCTTTGTGAGCCTGGCTAGGGGTTTCCTATTTTATTTATTTTTTTGAAGAACCAACTTTTGGTTTCATTAATCTTTTGGATTTTTTTTTTTAGTTTCTATTTCATTTATTCCTGCTTTGATTTTTATCATTTCCTTTCTTCTACTTGTTTTAGGATTTTTTTGTTGTTCTTTTTCCAGTTATTTGACATGTGTGGTTAGATTGTTTCTTTGAGTTCTTTCTTCTTTCTGGATGTGAGCCTGTATGGCTATATATTTTCCTCTTATTACTGCTTTTGCTGCATCCCACACATTTAGGAAATTTGTGTCCTCCTTGTCATTCAACTCAAAGTATTTTTTAATTTCTTCTTTTATCTCCTCATTAGTCCAGTGGTCTTCCAGTAGTTTGGGTTTCAATCTCCATGAGGTAGGAGACTTTCTTGCCTTCTTTTATGGTTTATTTCAAGTTTGATGCCTTCTTGGTCATAGAAGATGTTTGGTAAGATTTCAATTTTGGTGTATTTGTTGATGTTTGTCTTGTGTCCCAGTATGTGATCGATCTTAGAGAATGATCCTTGTGCACTTGAAAAAAATGTGTACTCAGATTTTTGGGGGGTTTCGTATTCTACAGATGTCTGTTAAGCCCATGAGATCTAGATCCTTATTTAGAGCTCTAGTGTCCTTACTTATTTTTTGTCTCGTTGATCTATCCTTGTTGATAGTTGTGTGTTCAATCTCCTACTACAGATGTGTTTTCTCTGATGTCTGTTTGCAGAGATGCTAATAGTTGTCTGATATATTTTGGTGCTCCTTCATTTGGTGAGTATATGTTAATGAGGTTTATTTCTTTTTGAAGTATTGTCCCCTTGATACAAGGAAGATACCTCAATAGCAAAAAGGCCATATATGGCTAGCCCATAGCCAATATCATTCTCAGTGGTGAAAAGATAATGCATTTCCATTAAGATCTGGAACAAGCCAAGGATGTGCACTCTCACCACTGCTTTTCAATATAATACTGGGAATCCTAGCCAGTGCAATAAGACAAGAGAAAGACATGCAAGGAACACAAAGAGGAAAGGAAGAAGTTGAACTATCACTATTTGCAGATGATATAATAATATACATAGAAAACCCCAAAAACTCCACAGAAAGACTAATCAAACTAATCAATCAGTTCAGTAAAGTAGCAGGATACAAAATCAAAACACAAAAATCAGTAGCCTTCCTATACACAAACAATAAATCTGAAGAAGAAGAAATCAAGAAAACCATCCCTTTTATTATTGAAACAAAAAAAATAAAAAATATGGAATAAACCTAACACAAGCGGTAAAGTACCTAAATAAGAAAACTAAAAAATATGTTAAAAGAAATAGAAGAAGACACAAAGAAATTGAAACACATTTCCCTGCTCACTGATTGGAAGAATTAACATTATCAACATGGCCATCCTACCAAAAGCAATTTACAGATTCAATGCTATTCCAATAAAAATTTCAATGATGTTCTTCAAAGAAATATAACAAATATTGATGAAATTCATATGAAGCCACCAAAAACTCCAAATAGTTAAAGCTCTTCTGGAAAAAGAAAAAAGGGAATGGCGATATCACACTTCCAGACTTCAAACTGTACTACAAAGCCATAATAATCAAAACTGCATGGTATTGGAACAAGAAGAGATGCACAGACCAATGGAAATGAATAGAAAATCCAGAAATAAACCCACAGATTTACGGTTAACTAATCTTTGACAAAGGAGCAAAGAATATGCAATGAACCAAAGAAAGGTTGTTTAATAAATGGTGCTGGGAAAACTTGGTCGCTACATGCAAAGATTGAAGCTTGACTACTACCTCACACCATGCACAAAAACCAACTCAAAATGGACACACTATGGGGGGAGGGCTTGGGAGGGAGGTGGGATTAGGGTCAAAATATGGGGGGTGGGAATTGTATAGAAACTATAACCACGATGAAAATGCATACATTGTGCAAAATGAAAAATGATGTAAAAAATATATAAAATGAAAAAATAAAATGGTGGCAATTTTTTGCCTACAGGCTCCTAACACAACACTTGGGAATAGGAAACCTGCATCTCCTCGGCCTGCCTTGTCTGGCATACAATGTTAAGCGTAAGAAGTGATTCAACCCAACACTTCTGAATGGCTTGGAGAACTCTGATTGCTGCAAAGGCAGGGAACACAGGGAAATGGGTGGATACCCACCCGGGGTGATTGACACAGCCTGATGCTGGTCCCAGGTGACTTTCTGTCACAAGCTGGCCTAGAAGAATCCATAGCCAGCAAAAGCATTCAGCACGAGCCCCAGGCTGGCTCCAGATAGTCTTGTGCCAAAGACAGACAGCAAAACAGCCCTTCAAAGAATCGCATCTTGGGTGATAAGGTCTTGGAGCAAAGGGTCTCCCTAACAAATGATACAGAGCAGCAAAAGCAGGGTGCCAGAGCAAGGGATCACTGTTGGGAACAGTGGGATGAGGAGCTGGTGAAAACAATTGCAAAGTTATTATTGGAAGAGTCTCAGCATCTGCTTTAGAGTAGCCGCCTCAGGCCCGGCATGGGTAGCAGGAATGGTTTGGAAGCCATGTGGGTTGGAAGCCTGGAATAAATTACTAGAATAATTATGCTATTACAGCTTTTTGAATTACTAGTACACTGGTCTCCAAAAGTAAATATAACTCGGTACTCTTTTTATGTTCCTGCATTTCAATACGTAACACAGGAAAAGTAGACATGAATGTAATGTTGTTGTTTTTTTAATTTTACACTAAAATTCTGCAATTCCTCTTTGGTATTCTTTTGAAAGGAAATGACCCATGTCTAGATTGTGAAAGCCAAGCTGAAAACTGCCATTTACCAAAAAAACACATTTTCAGTAATGGCATAGAATCAAGCAGTACTTCATTTGTCCTTCAAACTTAACACAAGTGTCCAACAACTATGTAGAGCAAGAGCAAGCAAAACAATGAAATTGATTTCAAACAGGCATGCCTTTGATTTTTCTCATCAAACAGGAACAAAAAAAAATCTTTATAATATGAAATAAGATTTGCAAAGAATCTTGTATCCCCATTTGATATACAAATGAGTGAGTGTGTTCATAAGCTGTGTGTCTTCTCACTAACATCCCAGCAGATGAGTTATATAAATGAGTGTGTTTTCTAAACAGAGTGCGCCTGAAATTGCATCTGTAGAGTCAAACGTACACAATTGAATACAATGGCATAATTATCCACCCACCAAAATGACAACCTCTTAGGCTCAACCTCATAGATTATCATAATATCATAGAATCTCAGGGACAAAAACGGTCTAGCGAAATCCTGACCTGGTTTCTTAAAATCATTTACTATACAACATTGGTCACCTGGTATCTGCTGCTACAATATTCTAAATAAAGAGCTTCAACAACTACATGGCCCAGAGCAAAAACGGAGCTCCACTCACCGAACAAGCTCAAACGGAAACGGATCTTCAAGGCCTCAGAGAAATGGTTGAAGAAATCAAGGAAAAGACACATACATCTGAAGCAAATGTCTAAGCTCACTGTGTACTATGAGGCTGCACAGTTTGCTAACTGACCAGATCAAAGGTTATGGGACTTCTTCTTGAGACTAAAAATTGGAATTCATTTACTTCTCTAATTGCAAAGGGAGGAAATTAGCATTCCTAGGTAGCATTGCTGGAGCTAAGCAGCAAAATAGAAACAAGAGAATTCTTCAATCTAGAAAAGGAAGCAACTAAGAAAGGAGATACCTGAACGCTTTTGAACCTGCAACTACCCAGGAAAAGAGAAATCAGGTGAAAGATTTGATTAGCCTTGAGCTAACAGGTTTGGGAGGGATTCTTTGAAATTTGAAATTTCGTGATTTTCTCAGGAGTCTCCTGAAGGTCTCCCTGAGATAGGATGAAAGGGCACGAGAGGAGACCGCCCCTGGACCAACCCTCACCCCATGGAGAAGAGAGTGCAGGCAGAGCTCGAAGGTCAAGGGATCAGTGGGAAAAAAGTCTGTTTCTTCATCTCCAAAAGAACACGGAACACTCCCTTCTGGCTTCCACCTCCTGATTCACAGCAGTCTCACCAGCACGAACACATTCACCTCTAGCTCTTTCTTGCAGAAATATGGTACCTACTTACTTACTTTAGCCCACCACCCATGCAAATGAGGATCCTGAGCCTCAGGGCAACTGAATGGCTCCAGACCCCAAAGCCAGTGAGCCCAGAAACTCTACTCTGCAGAGGCAGTACCAGTACCCCAATCCCCAAGAGCCTGTCAGTTTTTCTTGCCATATGGTGCATTCCTCTGAGGTTGCTGGAACATCTCTCAGCTTTGCCAGGCATTGAAAGAGGGAAGACTGTATTTGATACTGATTCCTTCATCAATCCTCGATGCCCCATAAGTCTTTGGAAGCCTAAAGATCTCCCCTATACACTAAAGTCTGTCCTCCCAACGGATTCTCTGAAATTGGATAAGAAAACTAAAATCTCATGATGTTCTCTACATTTCCAATGACACCTGGCTAACATGAGCCAGCAGAAATGGTGCAGGCTCTAAATGGGCGGAAGACAGCCACAGGCTGTGCACAGACAGGAAGCTGGGGGTCTGGATAATGAGAAGGATGATTATGAAATTCTGTCTGCTCTAAACCCTGAAGACGAAGCTGACAACACACACAATAAGTGGCATGTGGTGATGCTGGTGTCCAAGTGCGTGATTTACGAGCTGTGAGAGTTCACAAAGCAAAAACAGGATGCTTACCCAAGTTACATGTCAGATGTCTATCTGGGACAAAAGGAATAGATGCATGGTGTAACAGATGTAACTCTTCAGAGAAAAAACAAAAAAGAATTGGTCAACTTTCCTACTGTGAAAGGAAAACAAGTTCAATACATGTAGGTATGAGGTGATAATAATATTATGTTGGCAAAGGAAACTGCGGCCACACAACACACTGAATGTCACATATTATCTGGAATGTGCAGCTCACTGCTGTTGATTTCTGCATGTGGTATTTACATAAAATAAAATGACGGGGCAAGACCACGACTTGCAAAGTAAAAGCATCCTGGCCACTAGGAGAAGGTGACTATCTGAGATACTCACCTTGAGAGGACACAGCGCATGGCCCTCAAAATACACACACACCCTTATTAATTTCAGTAAGAAGGCACATACCCTAAGACACAGCTTTCATCTCAAGTCGGTTTGCATATCACCTACACAGCAAGGAATGCTTTTGACCATCAAGAAAAAGACTGCAGTGTCATTCCACTGGGATCACTGTCTGTGGAACAAGCAGTGTCAATGGAAAGTCCTGATAGAAGGATTGGGGTCAGAATGGGGCTTTTGCAATTGTATGGGGGAATATAAAAATAAAATTTAATATTTAAAAAAAAAAAATAATAAATTCCTTGAGATCAAAAAAAAAAAAAAAAAAAAAAAAAAAAAAGAAAAAGCTTTTCTCACTCAGGGACAGAGGACCTGATTTGGTCCAGATATTTCTGTCAAATAAGACACCCCAATGAGCAAGAATATTGTCCCAGCAAATCTATACAAGAGGATGACAGGTGTTTATTATAGCTAGGTATCTCACATGAGAAACAGCTTTGAATAATGACATATTTTCAAGTAAGGACCATGAAGTATTGATCTTTGCATGAAAGTCAAAATCCCGTCTCATGTGAAATGTAGGGATACCATTCAGCAGAACATCAAGAGCAGCAACGCATATTCATGCTTTATGCATTTCAGGGTAACAACTCCCTTCTCCTCATTCCTTTCAAATTAAGTCCCAATGTCTAGACTAGAATGGAGAGTATTCCAAACCACCTGCCATCTAACTCTGAAAGGACAGGCAATCTAGAATATGCTAAAATGATACCAATTTTAAGGGACACGAGAGCAATCAAGTGTTTAGAACCGGACACATTTCTTCTCCTCTGGATGAGATACCGGGGTCTGGAGGGAACAAGATGTACACCCAGTGGGGGATCAGCCGCCCAGACATTCAGGCCGTGCAGACAGATGTCCCCGTCGACATGTCTGAGTGTGAGCACCTGACATCATGGGCCTAAGAAACATGTGGCGGCTGGGAAGGCCAATGGCCCCACTTAAGTATGCATCACTCACCCAGAGCCAGACCAGGAAGGCAAGAACCACCTACACCTCCCCTACCATGTCCTGCCAGGAGCCAACACCCATGAGCCCGGGCCATGTCCCTTCTTCTCTCTCTGGGCAGCCACCTGCCACCCACAGCTGCTGAGAAGCCTCCCGACCTGCTGGCCATTTCCCCACAAGGGAGCACTAGGACTCCTGCCCCCACTCCACCCTCCTGATGTGCTGTGGAGTCTTTCCATTGCTCACAGAAGAAAGATGAAAGGTCTAGAGCCATCTGCAAACCCTCCACCATGCGACCTGTTTCAGCCACCCAGCTCCCACCTCCTCCACACTCCTCTCCCACAATGCCGCCTCTCAGACACCCCAAGTTTGTTCATTATGGAAACCACCCCTTGCCACCCTACTTCAGAGCTTGTACATGAACTTTTCTCCTGACTCCCAGGAGCCACTCCACACGGCCATTCGGTGGGTCACCACTTACCTATCACCTCCTACCTGAGGCCTCTGTGAACGACTCCTTTAGGTATTCGTGGGCCAGTGTCTTCTCCACATCCAAGGTCACTCACTGCCTCCTGGCTGACATCTCTGGGCCACAAACTCTGAAATGACAGTGAAGAGTGAGTGGCGGAGATGACGTGGCAAGTTCCCAGGTTGGACCTATGGACATAAGGATGTCCAGGTCTGAAGAAGACAAGATTATTCTGGGTCCCCAGAGAAAAGGTAGGTGGTCCAATCAAGATTCTCATAAAACAAGAGTTTCTTTTGGAGAACTAAAGCAAGATGCAATGTTTCACTCTCCAGATTCAATGAGCACAAGATGCCACAGGGCAGTCAGGGAACTAACATTGGCCCAGGAAAGTGTCCAAATATTTGTCAGGTCACTGTCTGAGTGTCCAGTGTTTTAAAATCCTAAAAAAAGCTTCTAAAGTAGCTCTTCCCACCACTGAATATATAGAACCGCTTCCCTAACAATGGCCATGCTCCCCAGTGGGCATGTTTCCATCATTGAGGACATGGAGAACATGGCAGCAGACCACAGGCCATGATCCAGCCACAATGATAGCAGAAGATGCATACGGAGATGTTCTCTGGAAATGACAAGATGAGCCAGCACAGTATCAGGCAAGCAATACTGGAAACAATTTTCATAGAACAAACAACCCTACAAGTGGCTAATACTCACACAGCTCAGTGGGGTGCCTTCACGTCTTAACTGTAATAACCACAAAGCTGAAAATAGATTCAGTTGCTGGGCTACCTAAAAATCCTCCAAATATGTCTTCACTGAGTTTGGCAGCTGTAACCCCTGCACGTCCTTCAGAAGCTGACAACAGGCTTCTGGAACATACTGGTGGTGGGGGCGGATATGACTAACCACAAAAGCACTGAAGAAGTGAAAATACTGAAATGCAAAAAAAAGCTGAATCATCCCCAAAGAGGCTTTTCCCCAGGGACTGCTTCTGCAGTCCATTCTATTGCTTTTCTGAGTCTCTATCCCCACCTGTACTATCTTCACTTTCTGCCTGTGCTGTCCATCCCCACCAGCAACCCCCTCCAGAGGACACACCTGCAACAGTCTTTGGATCAGCCCTCATCTACAACCCCATCCCTTGGAGGCACTGACTCCATGCTTGTGGAGTGGGTCACCCAATATGTGAGGAGACAGACACCTCATCTCTGAGGAGACACTCACCCCATAGATGAATATGGACTCTCCCCATTCCTGAGGACACACTCAGCCCATGCCTGAGGGGATGCTTCCCCCTTCCCTGAGGAGGGACTCAGCTGACACCTATCCAAACTCTACTCCCCACCCTGCCCTATTGAGCTCTTCTCCACTGTCCTATGGTGGCTGACCTCTGCGTCCCCAGTGATGATTCCTTCACTCAGCATTCAGCTGTGACCACCTGCCTGTGAGGAGGCTGAACGTGCCCTCCAGTGGGATGGCTCCCTGCGTATCCCTGTACATCCCAGTGCACAGCCTCCCGCCTGGTGAACGAAACCTGGGTGATGGGTGGGATGTGTGATCAGGAAGGAATGAACACGCTGAGACCAGGTGATGGTGTGACTTTTACTCATTGTAACCAAAACCCTAGTGGCATCACCTAAGTGATGTCAGTTCTCTAGGTGACGCGATGAGCATTAATCCAAACACAACATGTGTTTATCATAAAGGTGAGGAAAGTGCCTTTTCCCCACCAGACAAGAGGACCGACATATGCACCTAGAACACATATAATTTGAATTAGATAGAAGGGCTAAAAAATGTACAAGGACAGTGGGAATTCTTAGTACAAGATGAATCAATGAATACAATAATGAATAGGTGAATTCTCTCAAAATTTTATTGATTTCTCTGAAATATTTATTGTAGAATGTTGTTCAAAGAGCTGAGAGAGTCACTTTTCAGACTCTGGGGAGTCTGAATTTGAGATGAGGTCAAATTAAATTAATTTTTTAAGATTTGATTGATTTACTTCTCATTAAAGAAAGGGGTACAGGCCAAGGTGTGGGTGGTGAGAGGATTCATCAGAAACATAGTGGGGAGCAGAGAAGGCAGATCCACTGAAGTGCCCTGGGAAAGGGAGCTGTGGGCTCCCAGACAGGGGAGGGCGTCTGCGCTCGTGTCTCTGGGAGAGACAGATTTTACGCTACACAGAGCGTTCCCCACCACACAGGGCCCACTGCATAGAGCCCAACGGACAAGCCAAGCTGTCCTCGGCAAGTGGGGTCCTCTCCACTGACAACTCTCCTCAGCTGCGGTTCACCTGCAAGTCGTCCCTTATCTTCCCCCCAAACACCCCTCTGCTAACGCCCCCCTGCCACCCCGCCCCCCATGACTGAACTCACAAAAACCCAATGGTTTTAACTAATAAACCTCTGGCAGTTGAGAGAGCAGGCCTTGGCTCCGCCCCCTTTCCCAACAGCCCCTCAGGGATGGGTCTGGGACACTCCATCCTCTACTGCCCAGCGGGCAGGAGCACCACACATGCCCAGCAAGGTGTTCCTCATGTACCTCTTACATTCTGCAATTCAGCAGTGCAATAGACACACTTGGCAGTTTGCAGAATCATAAGGTCTCTCTACTTAGATCGCCAGCTTCCTCACCTTTGGAGTGGGATAATCAGGCATGGTCACGTGCAGCTATTTCATGGCATCACAAAGCTATGGAAATAGTGTGTTCATGGAGGTTTAGAGCAGCTGCCCATTCAGGTGTTTCAGAAAGCAGGGTTGACAGATGCCAGTACATTACCCTCATGTCATCTCTGAGCTTCTGTATCAAATGGACGGAGGTTGGAGAATGAAAGAAGATTGTGATTTACCTCACGGGGTGGTCACTCCATTTGCATGTCGGTGTCTCAATTATGGTTTTCTACTAGAGTCCTCGGGCCTCATTTTGAAAGTTTGATCAGATCGGTGGGATAACTTCATTACCTTTTTGGAAAGACCACCAAAAAAAGGTTGTTTGAGGTGTGCAGGTGAGCAAAGTCCTTCAGTGTTTCCCTTCATGAGTGTGACAACTCTCCAGCAGCAATTTGTTGTATAGTCCCCAGGGGTGTTTTCCCCATGCTTTCCCACAGGCAAAACACTCCCCTATGGTATCAAGACAGGCTGTTTCTCTCCAGTGATCAAGAAATAGCAGCTACTCTGGCCGCATTGGGAAATCAACTGCAAGGTGAGAAACAAATTCAAAGAATTCAGGCACCTCTCACCTCTACCTAATTTATAGGGATCTCCTGTGGTTGGTATGATGAAATGCTATTGTCCATGTTAAAGATATGCTTTGTCTTCTGGCTCGGCCTGCTATTACAAGGGTACCCTGAGAAATTTGGAGCTCCCTTGTCTCGGCTTTGTAAACACTGTGAATTCTGAGCCCCCATCTAGTCAGTGGGAAGTCACACTGAGGAGTTATTGAAAACAGAGCAGAGAGTTTTGCCTGTTGGGATAGATAATTGCAAGATGGCCAATCTGCTAGATACATAAGCAATGGGAAAGAGTGTCAAGGAGACCAGGAAGGCTTCTCTTGGACTTTAAGGTTTCCTAGGGAAAGGCGCTCTTTCCCTGTAGACCTGGGGCCCAGGGTGGCTGTGTCGGGTGGTTGAGGATGGCTGGGACATTTCTCTTGCCCTGCACGGGAGCTTTTGACGTGTCTCTGTCTCTCCTTCATGCAAAGGTGGATTATGAACCTGGGCACCTGGGGAGGAGGTAGCCCTTGCTGTCGCCCAGTGATTGTGTTGTTTTGTGCATAAAAGCAGAGGCTCAGAATCTTTCAGCAATGTCCTTCCCTTCTTGGAAACTTGGTGGCTGAGACTGTCACAGGGGTGGCATGAACACCCACCAGAAGATGGGCCAGCCAAGAAGTTGCATGGCCTTCACCACTGGGCCCAGCAGCCCCTTCCATCTGGATCTGCCAGGTCCTTGTAAGTGAGTGTGGACCTGGAATGCCCCAGCTTAAGTCCCTGTCCCTCAGAATGCTGCCCACACAGGCTGTGGTATTCAAACATAGCTGCAAGGGTCCTCTGCTCTAAGGCAGAGGCTGAGCCACAGTCCTGAGCTGTGGGCCATTGTTAGACCCAGATCCTTCTGGAATGGCTGCCACCTGTCCTTACAGGTAACCATCACACAGTCTTTTCAAGAGGACTGACAATCCTCCATATCTACAGATGATCCTTTCTCTAGAACACCCTGACTTATCCTTATTGGTCCCATGTCCCTTCTGCCACTGGGGTGTCCTGGAATGACTAGAGATGGAGGCCCAGGATGAGGAAGGAAGAAAGAGCAGGAATGGAGGGAGGTGGCTGCCCCTGGAGACATAAGTGTGAAACCTGGAAGCAGAGGACACATGCAGGGATCCGACACCTGCCCAACCTACCAGGTCCATTGATTTAGGGCAAAACACAGGAGCAGCTCCACGCTCGCTCCTTTTTGTGGTTCCCTGATCATGGCACAAAGTGTCCAGCAGGAAATACCTGAAACAGACAGTTTGGGTTTGTACAGAGCCTGGTCTGTGCATCCCCCTCCCACATCAGCAGTGCCCTCCCCCTCCCCACGCATGGGCACCCCCAGAATGTCCTCCCAATGCAAATCCATTCCTTCACCCCCCTCACATCTCCTCTCCCCTCCCCTCACCCTGAATGACTCCACCCCTTTCTCCAGCATGTCCCACACCATCCCACACACCTCTTCTCTCTGCAAGTGGGCCTTCAGCACGTCTCCATGACATCCTCCGTGCACATCCCCACACACATAAACCCCTCCTGCAAACCTCTTCCTCCCACACAATGTCCCCCAGCCTGCCATGTCTTCAGTCTGGCAGCGGGTCAGTTGCAGTAAGTCCTCCATTTCAGATCCAAGTAGTCGTGGCCCATTCCAGGGTGCCGGGGGCTTCACTCCCTGGAGCCTGGTCCCGCTGAGGTTCCCTGACCATGCCCCCAGAAGCTTCAGGGCTCTAGTCGCAGGTGTCCTGAGTCAGCCTGGGCTAGGAGAGCAGCTGTGCCAATTCCTGGGACCCATTATGTGAATCTTGAACTATGGGGGCCAATCACAGAGAAGGGACTTACTTGCCTGTGGCTCCCATCAGTGAATGTGGTGGGGGCCCCGGGCAGGGAGGGGTGGGCGTGGGGTAAAGGCAGATGGTGAGGAGGTGGGGGTTTGGCCTGAGACGCTGTGGCTGGAAGTGTGGTCCTAGGTTGAGGATCCTGATGGTGGGTGTAGCAGGTATGGGGGCCAGAGGGGTGTCCTGGGGGAGAAAAGTTTGCAGGACCTGAGGGTAGGGTTTCTGAGCAAGCCTTTGGTGGGAACTTAGTGGGGTGGTTGGGGGTGTGGGTCCCAAGGGAAGGTGCTAGGGTAGGGATCTGAGGGTGTGGGTCCTTAAGATATGGTTCCAGAGAGGGTGGGGTCTAAGCATGGGGGGTGGGTTTTGCAGGTTTTGATGCCTTCTCGAGTGTCATTAGGCTGGTGCTAGAGTCTCTGTCATTTCAGTTCACTTAGAACACAGGCAAGGTGGAGGGAGGGGGCAGCAGATGGTTAGGAGGTCCTGAAGATGAATGAAATGCTGCATGGGAAGAGCTCCTTGGACCTGTTTGGAGCATCCAGTGAAGAAGCCTTGAGATTTCATCGCTGACCTCCCTTAGTCCCCAGGTTCACAGTTAGGGGTTTTGAGTGTCCTGGCAACCCCACAGGTCAACACATGGGCCATTCATGTAATTTTGAAAGCAGAGGGCCGCTAACTCCTGGGCCTTGCCCAGAACACAAGGCTGACTGGCACGAAGTTGTGATCCCTGTCTCTGCCAGGGTGACTGAGTGTTTGCTCCATTCCCTTCAAATGATAATCCCACTCCTTGGGCTTCCCAAGCATATGAGCAGCCAGGCGGGGATGAGCTTGTCACCCCAGGAATGCTCTTTGGGCTGCTGGACTGTCTGCGCGTGCCAGTGTCAGGCAAGTGCAGAAATCTGGTTCCTTTCACAGCTTAACAACAGAGGAGAGACAATTGAGCCATGCAGGGAGTGAGCCACGACCCTGGCCTCATCAGCAATGTGCTTTAATCATCAAAGTCACTCAAGCACAGGTGCCGGTGCCCTGCCGGAATGTCCTCCATTCATTTCCTGAAAATGTCAGTGTATGAGAATCTTAATAGTCCTTCGAATCCTGAGATGAGTGTATAGGCACTAATGAATGATTTTGTGGCACTGATTGGCAGTACTTATTTGGTATAATCACCTTAACATCATTGGAAAAATTGGTCTTCTAATCCCAGTTTGTAGGACAATACATGGAAAGGCTCCTAGCACTGAAGACTGCCATTTTGAATCCCTTATAGCAGTAGGCTGGCCCTAAGCCTTAAATCAATTAATTATGGACTCCCCCAGATTTTCATGCTCTCACAACATTAAATTTTCCTATTCTTTAATCTATATGCAATAAAATGACACTTTCCTCTGAGAAACAGTCCCTAAGGTTATCCATTATTGTGTACATTCTGGTAGAAGGCACAGGTTGTCATGGATGAGAACCTGGTGGGTCAGCCATGTTCCTACCCAGCATATGACTTGCAGAATGAGAAAGTGACTGTTGGAAACAGACCCATTCCAGTGGGTCTGTTAATACCGATTCCTAGAGATTCTCAGGTCCTCCTGACAGGATGTCTGTGCAGCTGCTCCTCTGTGTCTGAACTGGGTGAAATGGTGTCCTATGGGTGTGCCCCCTGTGGAACTTGGGCAGCCCCAGATACCTCCTCATGTGTCTACGCAGAAGTGTCAGTCTCCACCAAGGTGATCATCGATCAACTGGCCAAAGTGGCCAAACTTCAACCCCAGTCCCCTAGGAAATGGCCAGTTTTCCGAGCACACCAACACTGCCCAGGGCTAGGCTATGTGAGAGCAGAAGCATAGGGGCAAGTCAGGAGAGTTCTGCTATGCCATGTGGATCAGCTCCCTGGCTGGCCGGAGATCCAACTCGCGAGGTCGTGGCTGCGAGTAGCTCTGCATGGGGATCACTGGAAACACTGTGGATTCTGCCCTCATCAGGGGTCAAGATGAAGCACTTGTGGCTCATTCTCATTTGAATGGGAATGTTTCTACTCTTTATGCCAGCAAATAGCAATATCTAAATTAATATTAGTTTCAACTTCTTCAGGGAAGAGACATTGCAATGAGGGAGCTGAGAAGTGAAAGTTACAATGTGACCAGGCTGGAACCCACTCCTGTTTCACAACTGCTCCACCATGTGTCCCTCCCTTCTGTGTCCACCAGACCATGGGTGTTGAGAGATTATCAGACACAGAACAGATGAGATGATCCCAAGAGGTGATTCTGCCCCTGTGCAGAGTCAGAGACAGGGGGTTCCTGAGAGGATCCATGATATTCTCAGGACACAGCACATAAGGAAAGGAGGTCTGCATTCAGATGAGACTCCTCATGTTAGGACCATCATCATTTACCCAGATACCTGAGATGAGGCATGTGTTGGATCAGTGTGTACACTTAGGATGTGCCAGGGGAAGGCAATAGCATAGATCTGACTTTATGGAGGGTGAGATTGAAAGAAGCCAATAAGTAATGGATCCTTGAACAAGCGAAGTTGCTTCCTGGTGATGGATATCAAAACTTAAAACTCTGCCAGCAAGGCAACCACAACCTAGCGACAGTGTTGGACCAGCTCAGTTGACTAGACACAGCCAGTGGAAAAAGTTGATTTCCTGTTAGCAACTGAATCTCAGAGGCTCTAGATTTAGGAAAACCCAGAGTGTGAGCCTTGCTGATGCTTCCCATTGCTCAGTCATCCTGGACACTCTCTCTGGCCACTTCACAGGAGGCAACCAAAGGTAACAGTCACAGGCTACCCAGTTATTAAAATACACTTGTGATCCTTTCTGAGCATCCCACACTCCTTTTTCCTCATTGTATGAATGTGTGTGTGAGTGTATGTGAGTGCGTGCGTGTTTTGGGAGAAGGAAATGTTGAGGAGAATTCTGGATAGAAAGCGCAGGATGTCATTGGTGAAAGCCTGGTGAGTCAGCCATGTTAATACTCAACTCATGAACGGCAGGAATAGAAAGTGACTTCTGGGAATAGCACATTAACGTATTAATCCTGAGTCGTAATGTTTCTCATGTCTTCCTGGCAGGATGTCTCTGCAGCTGCTCCTCTGTGTCTGTACTGGGTAAAATGGTGCCCCATGGGTGAGTCCCTGTGGCACTGCAGCAGCCCACAATACTACCTCATATGTCTCCTGGCAGTATCTATGTAGACCTCCACCCAGATGATCATCAATCAAATGGCCAAAATTCAACCCAAGTCCCCTACATAAGAGCCTTGTCCCAGCACCAATACACTACCCAGTGCTGGGCAGTATGAGAGCAGAAGAACAGGGGCCTCCCCTCCGGAGTCTTGGGTGGCCAGACTGGCACCCACATTCACACTCAGTTATGGCCACTGTGCGCCTCCAGGGTTTTCCCACATGAACATCCCACAGATTCACATGCAAAGGAGTCAGGATATCGACTCCTCACCACCAGTGATATGATAGAGACAAATAAATTTTCATATAATTGCTGGAGAAGTAGAGGAGAAATGTGTATGTTGTTACCATCTATGAGTATTTTTATTATTTAACTGCCCATCTCAGTATTCCTTGTAGAATAATGAGTTCAATAAGGGAACTTCTCCAAGCCTTCTCCATCATCACCCTTAATGATCATTTTATACAAAAAGTGGAGTGTTGGGCCTCCCATTGTGGCACAAGCGGTTGAGCGCAGTGCTGTGAAAGTGTCCGCAGCCTCTGCAGTGTGAGTTCAATCCTGGGGGGCCAGCGAGAAACACACATGGCACAGCAGACCTCTCCTGTCTTGCCTGCTGCTCCTCTCAGCAGTGTATTTCAGTCAGTCTTCCTGTTCTGTTCTCCGCTTTGTCTCTGGTGAATCCTCTCACCCTTTCACACATCTGACCTGTACCCAGGTTCTTGTATGTATGAATAAATAAATCTTTTTTTTAAAAAGTGGAGTGTTTTTATATTATGCATAAGTTTTTCCAACATCTTACAGACTTTCAAAATTGGACAGATCACTGAGACCTGTGAAATCAGGAGCTGTGAAGTGCCTTACTCATTTCATGACATTCTATAAATAGCACAGGGGAACAGAATTTTACTGCTGTTGGACCTTGACATGGCACAAGTCTGGGGTCCTTCATCAGTATTGTGGGGGACAGTTAAGTGTCCCCTAATGGACCCTATTAGAAATGGGGAAGCCCCTATTAGTGGTGAGACTTGGAGCTCTGTCACTGTAATGTTGCTCCCAGGGCTGCACTGATGAGCCGATGGCTGGTTCAGCTACTCCATTTCCCTGGACAGGGGACAGTGACCTGTCTTGTCTGTGAGTTGACAAGTTGTACGAAAACCGTACACATAATATAAACACATCCTACATTTTATATAAATGATAAATCAAAGATGATGATGGGTAAGGTTGAGAAGGCCTTCCTATTGAACAGAATATTCCCTAGGAATCCCAAGATGTTCTGGTGCAGTGTCAGCCTCATGGCACCTTCACACCCAGGCACCCCAGTGTGAGCCTGGAGCCCACACTCAAATATGGCCCCTGCCCCGAGTCCACCATGGAATAAGTGTCCTGGAGCCTAGCCCTGTATGTCCACAGTGACAGCCCTCAGGCAGCTTGGAGGGAAGGTCATGCTGTGACAGTTCTCAGGACTAACCTGCATGAGCAGGAGCAGCATGTCACTTCTGACCCATTCTTTATGTATGGTGGGAACACTTGTTGATGACCACATGGATGATGTTGTTCATGTGTTATTCACACAGAGAGTTACTTCTGTGTCTCAGAGATTACAAATAAATGAAAATGGAACTATTTTCAATCCAACCACAAACAAATGTGAAGGTGGTTAAGGCTTGGAAGTTCGGCTCAGGTTGTTGAGCTGAATACTGCTCAGGAGAACACAGATGGATCTTTCAACATTAGAGCTCTTGTCACTTCTAAGGCTAGTGCTTTTTAGACTCTATCCTAATGCTCCTTCTCGTCCAGGTGCTGGACATTTGTATTTTGAGATTCTGACTCTGACCTCATGGTGGTTTTGGTGAGGTCTCTGACTATGACCCTCCATGTCCATCTAGGGTGGACATGAGACAGACACATGCCTGGGTGTGGTCTGCACAATGGAGAAGCTCCAGGCAGGAACTACGGAGAAGGTGGTGGAGTCCTTGATCCCAGCCTGCACTAACAGAAATACCTTCTGCATCCCCATCACCCAGTGCACTAACAGGGCCTGTGGCCAGCCAAACGGGGCATCACAACTTTCCGTCATAGGCTAATCGCTCAACAGCTGACGATAAAGTATGTGGTGAGTAGCAAGGGTCTTGGGATGTGGCTCAGAGAACACCTGTGTATCATTGGGTGCACTAGCAGCCCTCTTGGTCTGCACTTCTTTCTTCTCATTGGCTGTTCCTGCTCTATCACTTACCAACCACGTGACCTGGGCCATTTCCTTAAATCGCAAAACTTTCCCTTCTTCATGAGTACAGGGCAGATGGACACTGATAGAAGTGCTGCAGAATTTTACAGATTAATGTGTCAGAACAGATACAGGTCTGGTGCAGCACAGCCCGTGTGGTGGGGGAGGTCAGCTCTGTGTGTGCGGCCAGGTCCCTGGGTCTCCCCCCATCTTTCCTGGAGTGTCAGCAGCCTCAGCACTCACGGCATCCCTGATGTGTGCTTAACTATTGGGTAGAAAAAGAAATAACCACCAGGGGCGCAAGAGGTTAAGACGCAACTTATGAAGCTGTCCCGCAGCCACTGCAGCACGAGTTTGATACCCGCCAGGGAGCAACCCAATAGCTCAGCAGACCTCTCTTGACTCTCCAGCTGCTCCCCTCAACAGTGTGTTTCAATCTGCCTGTTCTGTTCCCCAATCCTTCTCTGGTGAAACCTCTCACCCCCCACACTTCTGGCCTGTACCCCAGTTCTTGTACGCATCAATAAATAAATCTTTGAAAAAAAAAAAAGGAAATAACCACCAGGTGAGCTGCTCCATGGAAATGTGCATCTGAATGCAGTGTCATCCCAGAGAGGAGAAAGTTGCCCCTTGATAGGAGGAGAGCCAGGCCCCTCTGGGAACTTAGAGTTAGTGCAGACTGGCTGCACTTGATGATCTCACCACGTTACTACCCATGCTGGGTCCTGAATCAAGATGCCCTTGTGGCCTCACTGGACAGATATCACAGTCCCGGCCCCTCCATTTGCCAGACAAAGCCTCACATCGCTGTGCTCAAATTTGTGTGGCGGTGCCACCTAGGACTGTGGCTATATGTAGACTCAAGAGCTGGAGTGTGGCAGGGTCAGCTAACACTCTCCCTGTGCCCCAGGAGGTGTCCAAGCTCCTTCCCGCCAGTGCCTGGGCTCCACCTGGTCCAGGGGGAGCAAGTAAGATGAACAACACATGGCATCCACCGTCTGTGCCAACCTCAACCAGTTCTATCTTGTAGCTACTTGCATCATCAGCACCTGGCTCTACACATGGCAGCCCAGGACAAGGCTGTGGTGGTGGAGCAATGGCTCAATGTGGCGCGGGTACACTGTGCAGGCCCAGGCTAGTCCTCTTCAAAGCCTGGCAACTGCCCTTCTCCTCTGCCCTACTAGGGGTTGAAGGTTGTGTTTCAAGACCCTGTTTGGACCCTGACTCTTCCTGCCAGTGCTCTCTAACCTTGACACTCAGACTAAATAGCAGAAGTAACTTTTCCTACCTGAATCTTACTTGGGGTATCTCAAATCCTTTCCCCCGTTTGTTAATGGTTGATATTAAAGGCACCCTCCCTGGATGAAGATCAATTTGAGAGGGCGGATATCAGCACATGCAGGGCTCCACTGGCCACCTCAGAGCTCCTGCACTTCCCTTCCAGAAGTGCCAGTTCCTGATGAACTTCTCTTCCCTCCATGCCAATGTGTCAGTTCTGCAGAGCCCCTGGGTTCGGTGTTGAAAAAGCACGGAAGAGAAAATGTGGGTCATTTTGCGGAGCAACATGGCGGCGAGGAGACGCTGCGAGTAAGATCTCCCATTAAAAAAAGTGAATAGGGAGGAAAAGCGGCAGGTCCCAGTGAGAACTGGGACACGGAAGATAAACGGGTGACGCCAGCGAACTGCCCGAAGAAGAAACTGGCCATAAAAGAGGACTAGAAGGGAGGGAAGCGCAGAACCCTGCTCCCCTCCCGCCCACAGAGGCGGCACTCTCCGACCGGCAGAGAGGAGGAACAACAAACCAAAACGACCCACAAGAACAAACGAGGCAGCAAGCGGGACTGTGAGCGGAAAGGAACTATTGCAGCCACCACACCCCGTGAACGGGAGCTGAGGCGAACCCTGCAGGATCCGCCGCGGCGGTGAGCGAACGGCTCCGGGCGCCATTAGAGAAGAACAAAGACCCCGGGAGACGCGCACACAGCCCGGGCTGCCGGTAAGCCTGCGCGGGAAACGCGGCGCGCCTGGCGCGCTTGAAAAGCAAGTGCAGACCGGGATCGCGGCTGCCCAGGTCCCCGCGCCTGCGACCTAGGCTTGCGGGGAGACGACCTAGGCTTGCGGGGAGACGCACGGAGGTCCTCACTGAGGTGAAGGTCCCTCCCTGAGTAAGCAGGAACCAGGCGCCCAGGCACTGGAGCCGGTGCAAAAGGCGCCATTCCCGCGCCACTGAACTGGGCTACAGCCCGCGTCCTGGAACGGAGGGCTTTGAACTGAGACCCGGGGCACGAAAATTCGGGGCGTGGTTTCTCCACGACGGTGGGCACAAGGCAGACACAGCACCCCAAAGCTGTTGAGGTGTACCCTACCATTCCCGCTCTGTTCTCTGTCCCACGGGTGGGGGAGGCGAAAAACAGCCCCCAAGGACAATAGGAGAGATCTCTGGCGCCACCTAGCGACCAGGAAAAAAAAAAGTCACTAACACCCTATAAAACAGGACATTTCTTAAGTCCGCTTGAAAAGGGCAGAAGGTTTCTGGAGGACCCAGTGGCCAGCCGGGAAGTTATTCCACGCCAGGCCCCTTCCGACCAGCAGTCTGAGCCCACAGAGGGAGCAGGCACCCACGTCCGGGGCAGACGGTGCGCAGAAGAGTGTGCCTGAAACCGGAGGCGCAGGGACTGCATCCCGCTTCGCCATTTGAGAACAGGGACATTTCTTCAGTAAAAACTGCCTAAAACCAGCAGAAAGCTCCCCCAGAAGACAGAGATGGCTCCTGGAAGAGCCAGAGGGGAGCGGAGAAGTTCACCCAAGATGTCAGTCAGTCCGAGCAACACAGTGTCCCAACGCATACGACAAATTAGAAAACAGACAGTAGGGAGTAGAAGAACCACACGCAACCTAAAAACTCCTCAGGAAAGAAGCACACCACAAAAGAAAACCACTCCCCAGATTGCAACGACAGCAACTTGGAAGAACTTCTGAGCCTTCCAGAAAGAGAATTTAAAATTGCCATGATTAAAAAAGTGATAGATCAGAAGAAGGAAATTGAGTCCCTAAAGAGGGAAGTAAGAGAAATGCAGGAGATCAAAGAATTAATGGAGGAACTAAAGAACTCTGGGAAAAGCAATGAAAGCAGAATAGATGAAATGGAAGAACGAATAAGTAATCTTGAAGACACAGAAATAAAAAGAACCAAAACAGAAAAGGAAAGAGAAGTACGAAGGAAAAAGAATGAAGAAAGACTTCGGGAACTATCTGACTCCATGAGGAAAGGAAATATAAGAGTTATAGGAATTCCAGAAGGAGAGGAGAGAGATGTAGGAACAGAGAAAATATTCATGGATATAATTGAAGAGAACTTCCCAAATGAGAAGAAGGAGCTGAAAATTGATATACAAGAAGCAAGAAGAACACCAAACTTCCACGACGAAAGGAAAAACACAGCAAGACACATAATAGTAAAGCTCCAAGAATCCAGGACAAGGAAAAAATAATGAAGCTGACAAGAGGGAAGAAACAGATAACATTCAAAGGAAAACCAATCAGGCTGACATCAGACTTCTCTGAAGAAACACTACGGAAGGAGAGAGTGGAGGGACATAGTCAACAGACTCCAAGAAACAGATGCCAACCAAGAATACTCTATCCCGCAAAGCTCTCTTTCCTCCATGAAGAAAGAATATGGACCTTCCCAGACAAAGAGAAACTCCGGAATTTCATTGCGACTAAACCCCCACTCCAAAAAATACTACAAGGAATCCTAAAGCCAGAACCTCAGAGGGACGAATAACAACGAAAGAAGACAAAAAAAAAAAGTTATTAAAAGAATAAATAAATAAAATCAAAGGAAAGACAAACATAATGGCAAATACAGATGCTAACATATCAATATTAACTCTAAATGTAAATGGACTAAACTCTTCAATAAAAAGACACAGAGTTGCAGCCTGGATTAAGAAACAAAACCCAACCTTTTGCTGTCTCCAGGAACACATTTAGCTACAAAAGATAAAAATAGGCTCAAAGTCAAAGGATGGAAAACAATCCTACAAGCAATGGGCCAAAAAAGAAAGCAGGAACAGCTATACTTATATCAGATAAAAGACTTCAAACTCAAAAAAATAAAAAGAGACCCCAATGGTCACTACATTATGATTAAGGGGACAATACTTCAAGAAGAAATAACACTCATTAACATATACTCACCAAACGAAAGAGCACCAAAATATATCAGACAACTGTTGTCCTCTCTGAAAACAGACATCAGAGAAAACACATATGTAGTGGGAGACTTCAACACACCACTATCAACAATGGATAGATCAACAAGACAAAAATAAGTAAAGAAACTAAAGCTCTAAATAAGGACCTAGAGCATTTGGGCTTAACAGACATCTATAGAACACTAAACCAAAAAAAAACGGAGTACACATTTTTCTCAAGCGCACACGGATCATTCTCCAGGATCGATCACATACTGGGGCACAAGACAAACATCAACAGATACACCAAGATTGAAATCATACCAACCATCTTTTCTGACCACGAAGGCATCAAACTAGAAATAAATCATAAAAAGAAGGCAAGGAACTATCCTACCTCATGGAGATTAACGAGGAGATCAAAGAAGAAATTAAAAAATTCTTTGAATTGAATGACAAGGAGGACACCAATATCCTAAATGTATGGGATGCAGCAAAAGCAGTAATAAGAGGAAAATATATAGCAATAGAAGCTCACATCAAAAAACAAGAAAGAACTCAAAGAAACAACCTAATCTCGAAGCTCAAAGATCTAGAAAAAGAACAACAAAAAACCCCAGAACCAGTAGAAGAAGAAATAATAAAACCAAGCAGAAATAAATGAAATTGAAACTAAAAAACAATCCAAAAGATCAATGAAACCAAGAGCTGGTTCTTTGAAAAAATAATAAAATAGACAAACCCCTAGCCAGGCTCACAAAGGAAAAAAGGGAGAAAGCACAAATACACAGAATCATAAATGAAAGAGGAGAAATCACAACGGACACAGCAGAAATCAAAAGAATAATCAGTAACTACTATGAACAGTTATATGGAAACAAGTTCAACAATCTAGAGGAGATGGACAAATTCCTACAACTCTACAATCACCCAAAGCTAGATAAAGAAGAAATAGAACACCTAAACAGACCAATTACAAGGAGCGAAATTGAAATGGTAATTAAAACCTCCCAAAAACAAAAGCCCAGGACCTGATGGATTTACAAATGAATTCTACCAAACATTCAGAGACGAATTAGTGCCTATCCTTCACAAACTCTTCCAAAAATTGAGAAGGAAGGGACAATACCAAACACGTTCTATGAAGCCAATATTACACTAATACCAAAACCGAATAAGGACAACACAAAAAAGGAAAACTATAGGCCAATCTCCCTAATGAACACTGATGCAAAAATCCTCAATAAAATTTTAGCTATCAGAACCAAGAATGTATCCATAAGATAATTCACCACGACCAAGTTGGATTCATTCCAGGGGCACAAGGATGGTTTAACATCCGAAAATCAATCAACGTTATCCAACACATCAACAAAAAGAAATATAAAAACCATATGATAATATCAATAGATGCTGAGAAAGCTTTCGACAAAGTGCAACACCCATTCATGATAAAAGCCCTTGAAATTCTTGGGATACAAGGAACATACCTCAACATCATAAAGGCATCTATGACAAGCCAACAGCAGTATCATTCTCAATGGTGAAAAGCTGAAAGCAATTCCATTAAGATCTGGAACAAGACAAGGATGTCCACTCTCACCACTGCTTTTCAATATAATACTGGAAGTCCTAGCCAGAGCAATAAGACAAGAGAAAGACATCCAAGGAATCCAAATAGGAAAAGAAGAAGTCAAACTATCACTATTTGCAGATGATATGATATATACATAGAGAACCCCAAAATCTCCACAGAAAAACTAATTCAACTCATCAATCAATTCAGTAAAGTGGCAGGATACAAAATCAACACGCAAAAGTCAGTAGCCTTCCTATACACAAACAATAAATCTGAAGAAGAAGAAATCAAAAAAAACCACCCCTTTTATTATCGAAACAAAAAAAATCAAATATTTGGAATAAATCTAACAAAAGAGGTAAAGGACCTATACAAAGAAAACTATAAAACACTGTTAAAAGAATAGAAGAAGACACAAAGAAATGGAAAGACATCCCCTGCTCATGGATTGGAAGAATAAACATTATAAAATGGCCATCCTACCAAAAGCAATATACAGATTCAATGCTATTCCAATCAAAATCTCAATGGCATTCTTCAAAGAAATAGAACAATTATTGATGAAATTCATATGGAATCACCAAAAACCCCGAATAGCCAAAGCTCTACTGAAAAAAAAAGAAGGAAATGGAGGCATCAACACTCCCAGACTTCAAACTATACTACAAAGCCATAATCATCAAAACTGCATGGTATTGGAACAAGAACAGACATACAGACCAATGGAATCGAATAGAAAATCCAGAAATAAACCCACAGATTTATGGTCAACTAATCTTTGACAAAGGAGCAAAGACTATGCATTGGAGCAAAGAAAGTTTGTTCAATAAATGGTGCTGGAAAACTGGGTCGCTACATGCAAAAGAATGAAGCTTGACCACTACCTCACACCATACACAAAAATCAACTCAAAATGGATTAAAGAACTAGACATAAGACCTGAAACCATAAATACATAGAAGGAAATATAGGCGAAACACTACGGGATTTGCACATCAAAGACATCTTTACAGACACATCACCCAAAGCAGTGATAGTGAAGAGAAAGATAAACAGCTGGGACTACATCAAATTAAAGAGCTTCTGCACAGCAAAAGAGACAATAACAAAAACAAAGAGAAACCCCACCAACTGGGAGAACATTTTTGCACCCAACAATGATGATAAAGGACTGATCACAAAAATCTGCAAAGAGCTGATGAGACTCAGCAACAACAAAGAAAATAATCCTGTCAAAAAATGGGCAGAAGAGCTAAAAAGAAACTTCTCTGAAGAGGAAATGCAAATGGCCAACAGACATATGAAAAAATGTTCAACATCACTTGTAATCAGGGAAATGCAAATCAAAACTACCATGAGATACCATCTCACACCAGTGAGAATGGCACATATTAAAAAAACTAGCAACAACAAATGTTGGCGAGGATGTGGAGAAAAAGGAACTCTTGTGCACTGTTGGTGGGAGTGCAAACTGGTCCAACCATTATGGAGAGCTGTGTGGAGATTTCTGGACCTACTAAACATAGAGCTTCCATATGATCCAGCAATTCCACTCCTAGGTATTTACCCAAAGGACACAGAAACATCAATTCCAAAGAGCACCTGCACTCCTATGTTTATAGCAGCACTGTTTACAATAGCTAAGCTTTGGAAACAACCCAAATGCCCAAAAATAGATGACTGGATCAAGAAGATGTGGTACATATATACCATGGAATATTACTCAGCATTCAAAAAAGATAAACACATGCAATTTGCAGCAACATGGATGGCACTGGAAGGGATCATGCTCAGCGAAATAAGCCAAAAGAAAAGAAAAATACCGGATGGTCTCACTCATAGCAGGAATCTAGAAAACTTAAATAAGGGACCAGGAAAATGAATATAAGAAAGTGAAAATCAAAACAACAAAAAAACTATGAACCAGAGACACTTTTTGGGGTGGGGGGGGCGGGAGGGGAAGGATTGGGGTCAGAATGGGGCGTTTGCAATTGTATGGGGGAAATATAAAAATAAATTTTTAATAAAAAAAAAAAAAAAAAAAAAAAAAAAAAAAAAAAAAAGAAAAAGCACGGAAGAGAGTTCCCAGCTAGCTGGCCTGTCCCCCTATGCCAGCCTGGGTTGTTGTGGCTTCTGCCATAGTCAGTCCTTTTCCCCTCAGTCAGCTGGGGCCTCTTTGGAAGTAGCAGACCTTGGGGAGAGGGAATGGGCTCAAGGCCACTCAATCTTAGCTCCTCTAGGCACAGGCACCTGTTCTGAATCAGGAACCATTTTCTATATGTCTTCTAATGGGGTGAGCCAAATTGGAGACTTTCAAGCTCTTATTTTTTTAGCAACCAAGTTCTGTGCCAACTTTATTTCAGAATGGTCAGAACAGATCAGTCCTGATCACTTAAAGTGGGTGAGACACCGGATGACCAGAGAGCACCTCCCCAGCCCCATGGAGACTCCCCCAGAGGGAAACATTGAGCCTGTGCCTTTGGGCTATTTGAATTTGTTGTTTCCCTAAAGAAAGGGTTCTCCTTACCCCCATGCAGGCAGTATTCTAAACCAGCTCTTCCTTCTTTCCTATCACCTCAGCCATTGGAGTCTGAAATCCCAGATTCTGTCCAGGGATGTCAACACGATGAGCAGGAGGCAGGTAATCCAGGTCAGGCAGAGGCAGGGGGTTTTCATGGATGTAGTGGTGAGAGGGGAGGGGGAATGGGCAGGGTGTGAGGGAATTTTCCCTGTGTTTTTCAGTTCATACTCCTTGGGACTATTCTAGAAGTCCTTAGATCAGGAAGAGGAACTATTTAGGTGTATAGGCAGGTGGGACAATTTGCAGGCAGGGATCTTGGTGATTGCACAATGTGGTGGGAATAGGCTGATGCAGCAGGGCAGCAGGGTGCTTTCCTGATGGAAGGAGCAAGACCCCACTGCCACACAGAACCATGCTTCTAGCACTCAGCTTTTCATATTTGGTATAGGTGGTGTGAATCGTTTTCCTTTTCCCTGAACCATCCAGGGTGTGCCCATAAAGCCAGGTATCTGATGTTCCTATGTTGTCCACACATCCATGGCAAGGGCACATGGCTGTCTTCAGCGATTTCTAAAAGTCAAATGGACATGAGACTTCACAGGGAGAGAATGTGTGTTTTTCAGGAGACCTTGTGCACCCCAAGAGCATCACTGGCCATCAGTCATATTCAGGATCCTCATTTGGGTGCCAGGTGGCAACACCACTTGCCCACATTTCTTTTGAGGGGGGCTTGGGAAGCTGATGGACTCTCAGTGGATCCTCTTGACAGATATCACATCATCCTGCCAAAGCAGAAGACATGCTTGTCACTTTCTAATGATCAGAAGAGCCACCACAAAAGCTCAGTAGCTGAGTGGGTGGAAAAGACTTCTTTGTAGGGGAATTTCTTGAGGGTTGTGAGAGCAGGTGAAGAATTTGTCAGTTCCAGTCTGAGTGTTCGAGGCTCCAGCGGGACCCAGGAAGCCTGGAGTTGAGGCACCAGGCCCTCTGGACATCCTTTATCCAGGCCTCAGTCTACTTGGAGCTCAAGACAGACAAGGAGCAGACCAAGGACAGGGCTCTGTCTGCGGTGTGCACAGGAAGGTTGAGGCACAGCCCCTGAGCAAGTGACATTTCCCATTGGGGCCTCTGCCCCCTCCTCTGTGCAAGGTGGGTGTGAAGACCTGTGAGGCTGAACCCACTTTGTGGTGTTGGGGAACATGGCATGTGTAGAGCTCTCAGCCTGCTCCACTGGAGGGCTGAGCGAGCATCACTCTAGTGATAATACGACACCGTGTCCTCAGGTACATTCTGAGGTGTTAGGGAATCCATACACTTTCCAGGGGAAAAACCTGTTGGGGAGAAAGAATCAAGAGAAGACACTGGATGGGGTCAGATGTCTAGGTCCCACTCAAACAGGGGTGATCAGGGCTGGTGTCCGAATGGTTGAGTGGAACGTCCAACCTTCCTTTTCTCTATGACAACAGAGCCTCCAAAAATCCCCAAAAGACCAAAAGGTCAAAAACCAGAACCAAGACTTACATCAACACAGTACCCACACCATGGGGGCCTATAGGATGTAACCAACACAATACAGTACCTGATAAGAGGACAAGTCACTGTGTATGGATTCTCACCTATGGGAAAAATTGCAAGAGACCTCAGGCCCCAGGAACAACAAGCCTGTCTTCATTTCACAAACAGGGGAAACTAAGAGTTCACTGTAGCCACAAATGTCTGCTTTTCTCACCCAGAGAGTGTCAGTGATGGTTGCCACTGGTCCCTGGGAGTGCTGCACAGCACGGGCCATTATGATGGTCACTACAGTTCCCTCAGAGGTGTTGTCAGCGACATCACATGTTAACAGCTTTTTGGGAGTCGTTGAGCTGTAGGCACAATAATCAGCCCTTTGAGACACCAGACCCAGGGCCTTTCGTGCTCCTTTCAGGCAGCATCAGAGAGAGGACCGGAGGCCCTGTCTCTAACAGAGATCTTTGGTTTTTTCTCCCTCCTCAGAGTTGGGATGCTGGATGCTGCTTTTCTACTTTCTTCTTGGGAAGCCAGGAACAAAGTGTTCCCCTTCTTTCTTCTTCCTTTGGCAGCTGGAACTTTCTGTCCCATTCAGGGCTGGTAGCATCTCTTCTTCGGGGGCTAGACCATCATTCCTGTTCAAGATCCGGAACCATCTCTCTTGTTCAAGGGCTGGAGGCCTCTCTTCTGTAGCTCCCTCCGACCCTGGCTTCTATCCTCTTTCAGGCTGCCCCACTCACAAGTCTGATTGGGCTATGGCCCAACCCTTTGACTGATCGGACCATTAAGCACCAATCAGCTCATAACTCACACCTGATTGGTCCACTCCAGGAGCCAGGAAGTGTGCAGTTGCATGTAAGGGCTCCACAGAGCAACTGCCACAAGACACTTGTGGTGGCGCAGCAGGGGGAAAGACCAGCACTACTGCAGCCAGCTCCCCCTTCCAAGGTGTCTTGGTGGTGGAAACTCTAGGACACAGTGGCTCAATGTCATGAGGGCACAAGTCTGCAATGATGCATCCTTGACACTTCCAGAAGGGGCGCACCAAGTTCCCAACCAAGGAGAAGAGAGCCGAGAAGAGACTGAAGCAGGAGGTAGGTGTGTCTTGGAGGGAGGGGTCCATGGGCAGAACACAGGGTCTCCCCTTCCCAGCTGGATGCCTGCAATCAAGAGACTGGACCTTTCCTGCTCTGGCCTGACCCCTTTGCTTCAGTGAAGAAGGCCTCCATCAGATGTGACCAGGGCCTAGAAGTACAGGTAAAGGATGGACTTGGGGCGAGAGCCTTCTAGAACACATGCCCTGTGATTGGCAAAAAGTCAGTCCCTGGGGAGCTTAAACGGTGTTCATGGAGGGGCAGGACAGAGGAGAGAAGAGGGAGGCTGCTCAGGGCCCTGTGCTGCTCCACCTGGGCCCTTGGGGTAGAGGAGGCTGAGCCTGTGGAGTTTCAGGGGAGGGCCTGTGGGACACCTGAGAGCAGCAGTTCACCTGAGCTTCTCTCCCCTGACACAGGGGGTCATGACCTTCCTTGGGATATTCTTGGAGGAGATCAAGAGGCTGGACATGGTGATGGAGGATCACCTGGTGGGTGAGCTTGGGGATAGGTGGGGCCAAAGATCTGTTTCTTGGGAGGAGGGAGCTGCATTCTAAGTCAGGAGCTGTCATCCCAGGAAAAGCCCTTCTTATGAGGCCTCCTAGCAGCCCGAGAGCTGGGCAGCCATAGGCATGTCAGGGATGGGTCGGTGGGGGCTCCACACAAGATGGCCTCTCTGATGGTGCCCAGGTCCCCTGCTGCTGATGCAGCACAGCTGCCTGACTAAAAGCTGCATGGGCTCCTGTTTGAGAGGGACTCAGTGCGCCCTTAGGCTGTGCCCATGGTAGGAGAGTGAAGCCAGTCCCCTAGGTTTCCGGAGGCCCATCACTGGCACACAGCTCTTTACCTAGGACATTCCAGCACCATCTGTCCACGAGAGGGTTGGACTGCAAGAACCCTGAGACTCAGACACTTTGTCCCCTTCTTTTCAGCAGAGTCAACTGAGGTTCAGTGCTGTGTCTCTGTGTGGGCCCTCTGTGTGCAGGCCCTGGTGTCAGTCCAACAGGAACAGGGGTAGAGAGAGGGTACTAGTGAGGACTGGGCTTTCTTTCTGATGCAACATTTTTCCCCTTGCAGAGGAATAGTATCAACCTCCAAAAAAGAAATGAGGTATGTATCTGAGGAGGGGAGGGTGGTGGGATTCATGGGCTCCCTCCCTCAAGGCAGAACACTGCTTGCCATCACCAAATGTGCCTGCAACTGCTGGGAGAGTTTGAATCAGAGAAGTGACATCTGTCCATTTGGCGGTGGCCAGTAGGGACCTGGCATCAAGGACATGTCCATGAGGGCCCATTTATGCCCATCTCATTTCCTGCATGGTGGCCAGTAGGGACCTGGCATCAAGGACATGTCCATGAGGGCCCATTTATGCCCATCTCAGTTTTCAGTAAAGACCTGCATGGCATTGGAGGGAAGCACACTTCCCATGTGGACAAAGGCTCCGGGCTGGTCCCAGCCCTTCCCCAAACCCTCTAAAAGCCCATTCCCCATGCCCCACTCAGGCCCTTTCTGAATGAATCCTCGCTTCCCTCTGGTCCAGGAATACCGTATTATGAGGGAAATCCTCATGCTGCAGGAAGCAGAGGAGGAGTTCTGTGCCTGGTTCTGGGACATGGGGAATAAGAGGTGAGAATTGGCAGGAGTTGGGGGAGGACAGGGGTGGACAGTCCAGGACATCTGTGTCAATCCCTAGCGGGAAGACCCAGACCAGGGGCATGCTGATGGGGTCAAATGCCTGCTGCTGGGCAGACAATGGGAGACACCCCAGTGAGTGATTTTTTTTCTTTCGTAATAAAAGGGATGGTTTTCTTGATTTCTTCTTCTTCAGATTTATTGTTTGTGTATAGGAAGGCTACTGATTTTTGTGTTTTGATTTTGTATCCTGCTACTTTACTGAACTGATTGATTAGTTTGATTAGTCTTTCTGTGGAGTTTTTGGGGTTTTCTATGTATATTATTATATCATCTGCAAATAGTGATAGTTCAACTTCTTCCTTTCCTCTTTGTGTTCCTTGCATGTCTTTCTCTTGTCTTATTGCACTGGCTAGGATTCCCAGTATTATATTGAAAAGCAGTGGTGAGAGTGCACATCCTTGGCTTGTTCCAGATCTTAATGGAAATGCATTATCTTTTCACCACTGAGAATGATATTGGCTATGGGCTAGCCATATATGGCCTTTTTGCTATTGAGGTATCTTCCTTGTATCAAGGGGACAATACTTCAAAAAGAAATAAACCTCATTAACATATACTCACCAAATGAAGGAGCACCAAAATATATCAGACAACTATTAGCATCTCTGCAAACAGACATCAGAGAAAACACATCTGTAGTAGGAGATTGAACACACAACTATCAACAAGGATAGATCAACGAGACAAAAAATAAGTAAGGACACTAGAGCTCTAAATAAGGATCTAGATCTCATGGGCTTAACAGACATCTGTAGAATACGAAACCCCCAAAATCTGAGTACACATTTTTTTCAAGTGCACAAGGATCATTCTCTAAGATCGATCACATACTGGGACACAAGACAAACATCAACAAATACACCAAAATTGAAATCTTACCAAACATCTTCTATGACCAAGAAGGCATCAAACTTGAAATAAACCATAAAAGAAGGCAAGAAAGTCTCCTACCTCATGGAGATTGAAACCCAAACTACTGGAAGACCACTGGACTAATGAGGAGATAAAAGAAGAAATTAAAAAATACTTTGAGTTGAATGACAAGGAGGACACAAATTTCCTAAATGTGTGGGATGCAGCAAAAGCAGTAATAAGAGGAAAATATATAGCCATACAGGCTCACATCCAGAAAAGAAGAAAGAACTCAAAGAAACAATCTAACCACACATGTCAAATAACTGGAAAAAGAACAACAAAAAAATCCTAAAACAAGTAGAAGAAAGGAAGATAAAAATCAAAGCAGGAATAAATGAAATAGAAACTAAAAAAAAAAATCCAAAAGATTAATGAAACCAAAAGTTGGTTCTTCAAAAAAATAAATAAAATAGGAAACCCCTAGCCAGGCTCACAAAGGGAAAAAGGGAGATTAATCAGAAACGACTGTGAACAGTTATATGCAAAAAGTTCAACAATCTAGAAGAGATGGACAAATTCCTACAACTCTACAAACACCCAAAGCTAGATAAAGAAGATAGAACACCTAAACAGACCAATTACAAGCAGTGAAATTGAAATGGTAATCAAAACCTTCCCAGAAACAAAGCCCAGGACCAGATGGATTTACAAATGAATTCTACCAAACATTCAGAAACGAACTAGTTCCTACCCTTCATAAACTCCTTCACAAAATTGAGAAGGAAGGGGTAATACCAAACACATTCTATGAAGCCAACATGACACTAATACCAAAACAAACAAGGACAACACAAATAAAGAAAACTACAGGCCAATCTCTCTAAGGAACACTGATGCAAAAATCCTCAATAAAATTTTCGCTAACAGAATCCAACAATGTATCCATAAGGTAATTCACACAAACAAGTAGGATTTCTTCCAGGGACACAGGATGATTCAACATCCGAAAATCAATCAATGTAATCCAACACATCAACAAAAAGAAATATGAAAACCTTATGATAATATCCCTAGATGCCGAGAAAGCTTTCAACAAAGTACAACACCCATTTATGATCAAGGCCCTTGAAATTCTCGGGATGCAAGGAACACCACTTTCTTTTGAAAGGATCACACTGTGATCCTTTCAGCCCCACTGTGAACATCACGCCACACTCAGGCGTGTGACTGCACACACAGGTCCAAAGTGAGAAGACAACTTGGAAGAAACAGCATCTGTGTCTGTTGAGGCTCAAGGAGTGGCCAGGTGCCAGCCCCGCTCTCCTGACCATTCTCTAGACAGAGGATTAGGTCAGAACATGTCTAGACCCTGGAAGGGTCACGAGAGGGAGGACACTGAGGGCGAGAGGAGTGGAGGGTTCCGTGGCACCACAGCAATGCCTTGCCCACAAGGAGAGCGAGAGGGTTGGCCGGGTGTGAGAGGGCAGTCTCCCCACTCGGGGGCTGCTCCTGCCATTGCTCCCGTGCCCTGAGTCCCACCTGCTGGTGCACTGGCGCCGAGGAGCCGCACACGCCCTTTTGTAAAGCCCCTGCATACCATTAGGTCCGCGTGTGGCTGGGGCTCTGGCTCAAACCTGTCCCAGGCACGACCAGTTCCCTGGAAGCTTCTGTCCTCGCCCACTTGTTCCACAGCCTTCATAGCCCTCTGGCCACTGCTTTAGGGGGGAGGTCATATGCTACATACCCTGGAGGAGGGGCTGCTGTCCACTGACTAGGTGACTGGATGGGTCCTGACTCACCTCAGGGCACCAGTCCCCGGGGGCCCTGGGGAGCATCATTCCTTCTTAGGCTCAGGGGCTACCCAAACACGAGCACAGAATGGGAGGTGTCCTGTCCCCAAAGGGGACAGGTTGCCTGATGACAGGTGGCCATCCAGCCTCCATGCGCCCTTCAGGTTGACCCTCCACGCAGAATCCGCCTGATTTCATCCCTCAGTAGAGCTCCTGGACAAAGATCCTCGGTCCTCACGGGGATGGGTGAGACATCCCGGGCCCATGGGCCCAACAGGTGAGTACAGGCCAGCAAAGGAAGAATGGGGGAAATTGGCCAGGCTCCTGCTGTGGGGTTTGGTGTTCAGGCCAGTCCTCACCCCAGGTGCTCACACTGGGCACCCCAAGACTCAGGAACCCCCACTGCAGCCTCTTGGTCCCTGTATTCCTAGCAGGGGCACTGGCCAGGAGAGGGATCCAGAGACTCCGAGTGTCTGGCCCAGCTCTACCACAGGATTGACCCTCTCGCTGGTCTGAAAGGACCAGTTGGGCCTCGGCTAAGCCCTAGTCCCCGGGGCTGTTGTTCTCAGCCCCCAGATCTCCCATCACTGCTGACGGGCCCTGCCTATCAATGTCCCCGTGCTGCCACCCTGGCGAGGTCCCTCTGGAGAGAGAGGCCTCAGTGCGGGGATGGCCGTTGCCTGCAGTGACCTGTGTGCACTCGTAATCTGGGGAGCACGGGCTTCTCCAGGTCGGTGTGCCCTGGGAAATAACTCTGACACTGCCCGTGGGCGTGAGGATCGCATTCCTGTCTGGCGTTCATCTCTGCACGGGTCCCATCGTTCTTGGTTTTGCTGTGACCATAGAGGAGGAGGTGTGGCCCTCACTGTCCATCTGATGTCTCTTAAGGCCTCGGTCACTCTGCCAGGTAAGTGTGCATGTCACTGCTGCCAGGGATTCCTTGTTATGTTTCCTCTCGATCCCCCTGGACTTTCTCTTTCCCAGAAAATGTGCTGTTCCTAACAGGGCACCCCCAAAGGACTCAGTTCTTGAACCAGGCTGCTAACCACGAAGCCAGCTCTTGTGAGGGGTGGAACAGAGACAGTAAACAGATGGGTGCAGGGGATGGGCAGAGGCAGTGAGAGCAGGGGTGCAATGTTCCATTGGTGAGCGAAATGGTCAGAAAGTGCATCATGGGGCGGTATCTCGCTGTGAACTTCTTATAGTCCAAAATGAGTACAATTACAACCAAGCATAGCAAGACAACTATTGATTAAAAACGTGTATTTAAAAACAAAAAAACACCAAGCAAGAATAAAAATAAAAGTGAAAAATAAAACTAAACGCATTATCGGGTAGTCAGTGATGAATGGGGATACGTCCCGAGTGTGTTCACCCTTCCCCAGCCAGGTTAGGGTGGGCTGAAGAGCCGTGGGGGTCACAGTGGGGTCCTGGTTGATTTCTCCGTCCCTCAACCAGGGTGGGGAGGGCTCTGGACCCATGGGGTTTATGGCGGGGAAGTGGCCAGGTCCTCCCCCACCAGCCGGGTTCGGGTGGCCTCTGGACCTGCGGGGGTCATGCCAGGGTCTGGGTAGGGCTCACCCTCCCCCACGCAGGGTGGGGTGGACTCAGGACCCTCGGCCATAACGGAGGGCTTCTGGCTGGGTTCTCCTCCCCCAGCCAGGGTGGGGTGTGCTCAGGACAAACAGATATCCTGCTGGGGTCCTGGCTGTTTTCTCCTTCCCCAAGCCGGGGTGGAGTGGCCTCAGGAACCCCCGTACGTCCTGAAGTTGCCTCTGGTCCTCCTGGTGGCTTCCCCTCTATGGCAACCTCGGTCAGATCTTCTGTTTGAGAGGGAGTTGAGACAGAAGTGCATGACTGTCACCACACACCTTCCATGTGGCCTTCGGGACCTAGTCCAGGCCAGCACCCTCAGGGCAGCCCAGTCCTGATCGCCCCGGTGTCTGCCCCTGAACCACACGTGTGTTTCCCAGGTCAGAGTGGCTTCAGGTTGACCTGGGTTCCCAGGTCAACCCAAATGTGCTGGGAGCCTCCCTGTGGGCCCTGACCCTCCCTCCCAGAACAGGACATGTCGCCTCTCACCTTCATTCTCCTCCACCAGGGGCTCCAGGTATGGTACCCAGGACCTGCCACTCTTACCCGGTGCTGCACGGTGACGGGGTCCCTTCTTACTGGGGAGGAACGTTGGGGAGTCTCCCCAACGTTCCTCCTTAGGTGTGCACGTAGATTGTCTCCCCTGGGAAAGAGAACATGCAGGGTGAAATCTACGTGGGGAAGGAGACCCCAAAGGCCTGGGGTCCCTCCCGCCAGCCTCTTCCTGTGGGACAATGACCCACCACACTGTGAGCCGTAGGACTCTGCATAGCAGGACACACACTCACATGACCGCACTCCCCGGACTGCACACTGGCAAGCACATACAGGTACACACACGCACTCACAGACACACACACTCCAGGACAGATGGGGCTGCCCGAGTCCTCAGCGTGCTGGCCACTTGCCCATTGGCTGCCTTCTTACCATTGGGGTCCTCCCAGCAAATGGCCAGTGAGGCCAGTTTCTTCCTTGAAATGTTTCCTAAAGGTACTGGCATCGTTTACCGGCATGCACCCAGGGGCCCTGGGCAGGCAGCAGAACATGTTGCCTCTCCCGGGGCATTGAGACCACCACCACTTGGGGTCTGGGTCTAAATGCGGCTGCCTGGAGACCAGGATTCTGAGTTTTGAGGGGCTCATAGCCATTCGTGATGTCACTGCCTGTGGACTCTTCCCTCTCTTACCTTCTCTGTCAAGAGCCACACTCCCCTGGGCTGCCGCCTGCTCTCCCTGTCTAGGCCTGTCCACACCAGTGACACCGACGCCAGGCACAAGGCCCAGGGGAGCTGAGTGCAGGCGGGGCCAGGCATGGGGCTGTGGGAGCTAGGGCTGAGGGAGCTGTGGTCTCAGGGTGCTGGGACTCAGGGAGCTTTGGCTTGGGGAGCTGAGTCCCAGGACACTGCATGTAATAATCTGGGGTCTTAGGGACCTGCAGACTCCTGCATTTGGGGCCTGGGAGAGCTGGGGCTTGGCATAGCTGGGTGATGACCCAACCCCACCTTTCTTCCAGGAGGAGAGCTGAGCAGCCCTGTGCCCCTCTGTCCCTGCACCCCTGTGCATCAGAGGTGACCTAGCTCCCTCCCCATCACTGTCGTGGGTCGAACTCATGGCTGCTGATATGGTTGAAGGGCAGGCTCTTTGTTCCTGGCACAGGCCCAGACACAAGTAGGGCCTGCAGTCTGCCTGCTCCACATTCTTCTTCCTTTCTGCTCTTCCTTTCTCCTTCCTGACCCTCCGTTGATCTGCCTCCTCATTCATCCCTGAATCCTTTCACTGAGACCTGCCCCCTCACCTCCATGGAGAGTATGGGTGTGCTGTGTTTTGTGTACAGGAGAGAAGCAACAGGTTGTCCAACTTTCTCATCCTGCTTCCGTTTACCCCCATAGCTTTTAAGAAGTGGATGTTTGGAATGGGGAGGCTCAATGGCAACTTCCACAGGACAGGGAATTCTCAAAACACATGGCCAATACTGTACTTTTGTGGACAGATTCAAGACAGAAGCACTTGATGGGGAAGGTTCATGCCAAGGCTTACTGAGAGCAGAGATCCTTTTCAGCTGCCCGGCTCTGAGAATTTCAACACACTTTGGATATTTCAAAACAGGTATCGGTGAATAACATCATGCATCTGTTATATGTAGCGTACAATGCAAATGCCCTTGAAGAATGCATTGACTTATTCTGAGCTCTAGCATACACACAAGATGTGGGCGGGAAGGGACCTGGGCAAGTCACTCAGGTGTCCCCATGCCTGTGTCTCCTTGTTGATCATTCTTCCAGCGGGACCCTCCGTTTATTTATTTTGGCGGCACAGGTCCATGCTCTGTAGTTATCCACCTCCTTACCCACCGCCGAGGCCCCATGACCCTCTGCCACAATCTTTCGGCTCTCTCCACACTTCGTTCCTCATTCCCTCTCCGACCATGGTGGCCTCAGTTCTGCGGTAGTCAGATTTCTAGGGTTTGGTATGGTTTGTGTCATTCCTTTGATTTTTTTTTTTTTAAAGATTTACTTATTTATGCATACAAGAACTGGGGTACAGGCCAGAGGGGTGGGGAGGGGAGGTGGGAGGATTCACCAGAGACAGAGTGGGGAAAGAACAGGCAGATTCACTGAAATACACCACTGAGGGGAGCAGAGAGCGAGTCAGGAGAGGTCTGCACCATGTGGGTTGCTCCCTGGCCGGCCGGGGATATAACTTGTGCTGCAGTGGCTGCGGATGGCTTCATCGGTTGCGTCTTAAACCCTTGGGCCACCAGGGAGGCCCCATTCCTTTGATTTCTGTCTTTGTAATCCTCATAGAAGTCAGATTACACAAAATCATTTTTTCCCCTCTGATGATTTCTTTTGCTCCCCATAATCGCCCGCAGTTTCATTAATGTTATTGCAAATGCCACATTGTCACCTGGTTTTGATTGAATACTTATATGAGTTTTCCACTGTCCTTGGGCACTTGAGTTGTTTTCATAAGTTGGCTAACCTTTGGCTCTATCAACTCAGTTCCCTACGATTCTGGGTTTCTTGCCTCTCCAAGTCTTAGCACAGGTTAATCTCTCCCTTTGGATGTGTTAGTCTCTTTTTTCTGCTCTCCTGTTCCTCCAGGTACATTCATTCTTCTCTTCTTTTTGAGGGTTTTGTATTATTTATTTGGGATACAAAGCTGGGTGTAGGCAGAGGTGAGGGATGGGGCGGAGGGTGTGAGCGGATTCACCAGAGACAGAGTGGGGAGCTAATCAGGTGGGTCGACTGAAATACACTGCAGAGGGGAGCAGCAGGAAAGACAGGAGATCTCTGCTGGCCATATGGGTCAGCTCCCTGGTAGGGGATGGAACTCGTGCTACACTGGCCACCCATGGCTTCATAGTGCTGAGACTGAACCCCTTGAGCCACCACGGAGTCCTGCATTTTTCTTCTGGTGCCGACTGCCCTTCAAGGCTTCCTCTTCATAGATCTCCCTCAAGGAAGCCCTTTCTCACTATCCACGGTGAGTTGAACTTTCTTTGCAAATATGGGCATGATTTTCTTACCCCAGCAGTGCTCTGGGTTATTCTATGTATTATACTCGTCTCCATCAAGTGCCACAAGGGACACACTTTGCACAGACACCTTTATCACCTTCACTAATACCTGCACACTTGCATGAGGGCATATTGTCAGTTTCAGGCTTGTGGACTAAGTAAATGGTGGACGAGGCAGAGTGTGCTCTGTGTGGCTGCAGGAAACAGTATGTCTTTCTCAAAATTAAGGACGCAATCAAGGTGTGAGCTGTCGAGATATGCTATTCCTGGAAAGCTGAGCATTTTAATATGGCAAAGGTTGTTGTGTTCTAGCTCCGTTTGCACAGTGTGATTGCAAAAGTTCCAA
>NW_023605273.1:0-25916 GCF_014898055.3 Talpa occidentalis
CAGCAGTGTATTTCGTCAGTCTGCCTGTTCTGTTCCCTCTCTGTCTCCAGTGAAATCCTCTCACCCTCCTGTGCATCTGGCCTGTATAAAAATAAATAAATAAAAAAAAAAAGCATATGACTCAAGTACAAGGCTCACACGAGTTGCCCCATCTCCTTGTTAATTGCAGTCCTGGTATCAGGTGCCAAAGAGCAACTGACTCTCCCCTGAGCTCGGCACACGCAGTCAGACCTGCCGCTCTCTGTCATCCTTTCTGAATGTGAAGTCACTACTTTAATAAAGGCTTGTCTCATAGAAGAGAGTCATGGGAATATTTTTAAATTTGTCTTCCCAGTCACCTACAACTTTCATCTGGTCTATAGGACATTCATCAATGTGTGTTTTAACAATGTTTCCATAGTATATATATTTTCCCATCATTTTATTCTCAACTTTCTTTGCCTTTTTCTGATAGACAGGTAACATTCACTTGAATTGCTTTGTTTTATCTTGATTTGCTTTTAATTGAAGTATCTGATCCATTTACTTTAAATGCAGTTGCTGATATGGTTGAGTGAGTATCTACCACTTACTTTTAATTGACTCACGTGCTTTACATGCCCTTTCTCTCCAATTTTAGGTCTTATTTTTTCATTAAACAATAATATTCCTCTTTTGCTTTGATTTTTATCAGCTTTACAAGGTGTTGGGGATTTCATATCTTCCCTGGTATTCTCTGAGATTCCTGAAAATGTGAGTCATAGCTTTCATACATGTTTTTAAAATTCTCAACCATTATCTCTTCAAATACAACTTCACTGTTCTCTGTCTCTGTCTGTCCTCCTCTCCCTTCTCCTCATTTCATCTTCCCTCCTCTCTAGGACTCCTCTAATTCACAATTCTGTCTTGAGTTCTATAAAATTGTTTTAAACTAATTCATTCACCTCTTACCCATTGATGTTTTGTTTTTAGTTGGCAACTGTTATTTTGATATCTTCAATATATTTGCATTTCTATGTTAAATTCTTTTCTTTTGAACTGTTTCTTGTCTTTTCCTCTTACTCACTGAATCCATGAATCATAGTTAAAACTCTTATCTGCTAACTTCAACGTATTTATTGTGTGTGTTTCTAACTTCTCTTATATTGTTTTCTTTTTCACTATGTCATGTGGGCCCATCTTTCTATGTGCCATGTAACTTTATATTTAATGTTAAAATTTGTGTATGAAAAAATAGGAAACACCAGATATATTTTCTGACACTTGGAAGCATCATCTTTTGTTCAGCTAGGCAGGTGAGGCAGGGGCTGCTGAGCACCCAGATATCGAACTGTAACCCAGACCTGAGCTGGAACAAGCCTCACTGGAAGTTTGGGTGACACTCAGTCTATCTCTGCTTATCTCTATGCCTGTGGAAAGGGCATTCTGGGAACTCAGAATTCAGATGTAAGGCTAGATATTTTGGTAGCTCAGCACCAAAAGAATAAAGGAATAGCCACTCTGCTTTCCAAGAGTTTTGACATGCTTTGGCCTCCTGCCCTCACAACACATGCACTGGGCAAATATTTGTGAGATGACCTTCTCTAGGGACATGGCCTTCAAGTCTCCTATTTCACCCTCCAGCACCAGCACTTACTTTAATTCAGTCATGGAATGGAGTTAAAACCTACAACTCCTCCATTATTTATTTTAGCAGAAGCTCTAGCTTTTATCTCTATTTCATCATTTACTTAAATTGCAATATTGACACATTATTTAACCTCTGGGTGTATCACTTTTTTCATTTATCAAAAGGAGAAAATAATAATACAGAGAATCTGTCACAACTGCTTGAATGTTTTCAGCTCAGGAATATAACCTGTTTCTGCTGTGTGGTGGGATTAGAGATACTTTCCCCTACAAAATGAATAATTCCAAATTTTAAATAAAGAAAATCCCTGACATGAAGTCAAGTAGACATTATATTGTTTTGAGGAGGAAGCAGATGTTTGATGCCCAGTGTCTCTGGCCAATGTTAGTTTCATCTGACATCATCTCTCAAGTGAGGTGGCCCCGACTACTCAAAGAGAAGTTCATTCTGGAGCCTAGAACCATAAATGAAATACTCTGGGTAAATCATGGCCTGTCTCATGATCCATTCAATTTCCAGCTGCGAGTGACTATACCAAGCAAAGCTGTCACTGGAACGGGTTTCATGGCTGTCTATGAGTATTCTGATAAGCTCACAAAAGTTCCCTTTAATTTGATTACCAGGAAGTGGGTGTGATTTATAAGGAACCCACCAGCTAGTAGTCCTTTACAGCCACTCTGCACTAATTTAACTGCTCAGGGCAGGGATTCTGACATCTCTGGACATCTCAGATGCCAGCAGACTCTACATCAGGGTTACTCTGACAGGACCTGGTCACACCTGCTCTCTCAGACTGCTCACTAGTTGTTTTCAGCTACATTTCTCCTGTTCTTTCCTATTTTCACCTTTATTGCTCTGGTACCTGCTGTAAGAAACCAGGTGCTGCCTGAGTGCAAGCACTGTCTCCACCAGCAGGCTCTGCAGCCTTAGCGGAGGACGCTGCCAACTGTTTAGGTGAAGGTCCCCCAGGACCAGGAAAGCCTTCTCCTTCCCAATGAGATGCCCCATTGGCCCTACTCTCTCTCCTCAGACAGCACACAGCTCCGCCTGGTGGACGGAGGCCATCCCTGCGCCGGCAGAGTGGAGATCCTTCACCAGGGCTCCTGGGGCACCATCTGTGATGACAGCTGGGATCTGCGTGATGCCCACGTGGTGTGCAGACAGCTGGGCTGTGGAGACGCCCTCAATGCCATGGTCTCTGCTCACTTCGGGAAGGGATCAGGGAGCATCTGGCTGGATGAGCTGCAGTGCACAGGAAAGGAATCCCACGTGTGGAATTGCCCGTCTCAGGGCTGGGGGGAACACAACTGCCGTCATTCCGAGGATGCAGGAGTCATCTGCTCAGGTATGGTCAGTACATTTTCCTTGGTAGGAGGGAATGGAAATTTCCTAGGAGGCTGGTATCTGTTGGGACAGCAGAGATAGATGGGCCAGAGAGTTCTGAGACACATTCCATTTCTCCACAGTTCCAAGGGCACAAATCTTCTGTGACTGATGAGTGTTTTTTACTCCTAACGAAATTGCTAATCCTTTCTTCTTTACTGATCTTACCTGACAAATTAACTTATTCTATTATCCTGATTAATCTTCATGATTCTTTTATAATTTACTTTTTGTAAGAGTAAACATACATAAATCCCCACACAAACTCCTCTTGTAGCGTGAGACTATTAGTGGGAGGAACAGAATGAGGATGCACTTTCCGTGGTTAATAGTTTCCATATGGATAGTGTGAGTGTGGTTTAGCATTGGGTTAGTAAGAGCAGAGCACATATAATGTATTCTTTCTAAACATAAGCATAAATATTCATAGTTCTTTGGCCAGTATAGCCAAAATGCTGTAGAGGAAATACTTGGTGTCACAGATCATCACTCATTGCTACTGGAAATTACACTCTTTTCTTTCAAAATTTTGTGTAAACTTTAACTTTGGAAGCACACTTAGCCATGCACTGAAGAGTCAATACTAGAGGCAATAAAATGTTAATTTTTGTGTTTTATGGAAAAATATCATAGATTTATTTTATTTGATGGTTTCAAAATTAATTGCATTGGGGGATTTGAGAAGAATGGGACTGAGGGGACAATCATAATTTTCAAAGATGAGGAAGCAGTTTATAGAATATGGAAGGGAGGGGGAGGGTCAGGAGAACTGAGAGGACACGCAGGATTCCCTGAGCAGCACTGAACATTCAGGGATGTGAGGAGCTGCCATCCATGCCTGAAGGCACAGGGTGCTTTACAGCAAGTAGCCAGACAAGGACATATCTGGCCACAACTTTCATTTTGCCTGAGGTGGGCTTGATTCATGTAAATAAATTGCCTTTTTTCTTTTTTATAAATCTTTTTTTTAATAGAGGCATGTTTTTATTATTTATTTATTTATTTATTATTTATTTAGTTTTGTTTGTTTGTTTATACATGCACTGGGTACATTCAGAAGCGCGGGACAGAGAATTCACCAGAGCCAGAGCGGGAAGCAGAGCAGGCAGAAGGACCGAAGTACACTGCTGAGGGGAGCAGCGGGCAGCAGGAGAGGTCTGCGTGCCATGTGGGACCCTCCACTGGTGGCCGGGGAGCAGCTGGGGATCGAACTGGCGCCGCAGAGGCCGCGGGCAGCTTCGCAACCCAGCGCTCAACCGCTGCGCCACTGGGGAGGCCCAATAAATTGCCTTTTGAAGCAGCAGTTCCCCTTGTACTATGCTGTCCCAGTGTCTTCTAATCTTTACAAAAGACTTAGAACTGTCTATTGGTTACTTTTCCTCTACTAGAAGTTATCACCTGCAAAGAGAAGAACATTGATTTTTTTTTTCATTTTGTAATATTTTTTATTTTATATAATTCTTACATAATTTTTCACTTTTGCACAATGTATGCATTTTCATTTTGGTTACATTCCCCATACAATTGCCCCCCCCCTTATTTTGACCCTAGTCCTTCCTCTCCCCACCCCACCCACCTACAACCCCCACCTCCCCCATAGTGTGTCTCTGGTTTATAGTTGCTTGTTGATTTTGATTTTTACTTTGAATTAATTAGTCTTTTTTTTAATTAATTAATTTATTTATACAAGAACCAGTGCACAGACCGGATGTGCGGGAGGGTGAGAGGATTCACCAGAGACAGAGCAGGGAACAGAACAGGCAGACTGACGAAATACACTGCTAAGGGGAGCAGCGGGCGCGACAGGAGAGATCTGCTGCGCCATGTGGGACCCTCGCCGGCCAGCCAGGATCAAACTGGAACTGCAGAGGCTGCGGACAGCTTCACAGCGCGGCACTCAACCGCCTGCGCCACCAGGGGAGGCCCATTTATTAGTCTTTTAATTGGTCCCTTGTTTAGGTTTTCAAATTCCTGCTATAAGTACATCATCCGGTATTTTCTTTTTCTTTTTTTTTTTTTTTTTTTTTTTTTTTAAATATTAAATTTTATTTTTATATTCCCCCATACAATTGCAAACGCCCCATTCTGACCCCAATCCTTCCCCTCCCGCCCCCACCCCCAAAAAGTGTCTCTGGTTCATAGTTTTTTGTTGATTTTGATTTTCACTTTCTTATATTCATTTTCCTGGTCCCTTATTTAAGTTTTCTAGATTCCTGCTATGAGTGAGACCATCCGGTATTTTCTTTTTCTTTTTGGCTTATTTCGCTGAGCATGATCCCTTCCAGTGCCATCCATGTTGCTGCAAATTGCATGTGTTTATCTTTTTTGAATGCTGAGTAATATTCCATGGTATATATGTACCACATCTTCTTGATCCAGTCATCTATTTTTGGGCATTTGGGCTGTTTCCAAAGCTTAGCTATTGTAAACAGTGCTGCTATAAACATAGGAGTGCAGGTGCTCTTTGGAATTGATGTTTCTGTGTCCTTTGGGTAAATACCTAGGAGTGGAATTGCTGGATCATATGGAAGCTCTATGTTTAGTAGGTCCAGAAATCTCCACACAGCTCTCCATAGTGGTTGGACCAGTTTGCACTCCCACCAACAGTGCACAAGAGTTCCTTTTTCTCCACATCCTCGCCAACATTTGTTGTTGCTAGTTTTTTTAATATGTGCCATTCTCACTGGTGTGAGATGGTATCTCATGGTAGTTTTGATTTGCATTTCCCTGATTACAAGTGATGTTGAACATTTTTTCATATGTCTGTTGGCCATTTGCATTTCTCTTCAGAGAAGTTTCTTTTTAGCTCTTCTGCCCATTTTTTGACTGGATTATTTTCTTTGTTGTTGCTGAGTCTCATCAGCTCTTTGCAGATTTTTGTGATCACTTTATCATTAGTGTTGGGTGCAAAAATGTTCTCCCAGTTGGTGGGGTTTCTCTTTGTTTTTGTTATTGTCTCTTTTGCTGTGCAGAAGCTCTTTAATTTGATGTAGTCCCAGCTGTTTATCTTTGTCTCACTATCACTGCTTTGGGTGATGTGTCTGTAAAGATGTCTTTGATGTGCAAATCCCGTAGTGTTTCGCCTATATTTCCTTCTATGTATTTTATGGTTTCAGGTCTTATGTCTAGTTCTTTAATCCATTTTGAGTTGATTTTTGTGTATGGTGTGAGGTAGTGGTCAAGCTTCATTCTTTTGCATGTAGCGACCCAGTTTTCCCAGCACCATTTATTGAACAAACTTTCTTTGCTCCAATGCATAGTCTTTGCTCCTTTGTCAAAGATTAGTTGACCATAAATCTGTGGGTTTATTTCTGGATTTTCTATTCGATTCCATTGGTCTGTATGTCTGTTCTTGTTCCAATACCATGCAGTTTTGATGATTATGGCTTTGTAGTATAGTTTGAAGTCTGGGAGTGTGATGCCTCCATTTCCTTCTTTTTTTTTCAGTAGAGCTTTGGCTATTCGGGGTTTTGGTGATTCCATATGAATTTCATCAATAATTGTTCTATTTCTTTGAAGAATGCCATTGAGATTTTGATTGGAATAGCATTGAATCTGTATATTGCTTTTGGTAGGATGGCCATTTTAATAATGTTTATTCTTCCAATCCATGAGCAGGGGATGTCTTTCCATTTCTTTGTGTCTTCTTCTATTTCTTTTAACAGTGTTTATAGTTTTCTTTGTATAGGTCCTTTACCTCTTTTGTTAGATTTATTCCCAAATATTTGATTTTTTTTGTTTCGATAATAAAAGGGGTGGTTTTTTTGATTTCTTCTTCTTCAGATTTATTGTTTGTGTATAGGAAGGCTACTGACTTTTGCGTGTTGATTTTGTATCCTGCCACTTTACTGAATTGATTGATGAGTTGAATTAGTTTTTCTGTGGAGATTTTGGGGTTCTCTATGTATATTATCATATCATCTGCAAATAGTGATAGTTTGACTTCTTCTTTTCCTATTTGGATTCCTTGGATGTTTTCTCTTGTCTTATTGCTCTGGCTAGGACTTCCAGTATTATATTGAAAAGCAGTGGTGAGAGTGGACATCCTTGTCTTGTTCCAGATCTTAATGGAATTGCTTTCAGCTTTTCACCATTGAGAATGATACTGGCTGTTGGCTTGTCATAGATGGCCTTTATGATGTTGAGGTATGTTCCTTGTATCCCAAGAATTTCAAGGGCTTTTATCATGAATGGGTGTTGCACTTTGTCGAAAGCTTTCTCAGCATCTATTGATATTATCATATGGTTTTTATATTTCTTTTTGTTGATGTGTTGGATAACATTGATTGATTTTCGGATGTTAAACCATCCTTGTGCCCCTGGAATGAATCCAACTTGGTCGTGGTGAATTATCTTATGGATACATGTTGGATTCTGATAGCTAAAATTTTATTGAGGATTTTTGCATCAGTGTTCATTAGGGAGATTGGCCTATAGTTTTCCTTTTTTGTGTTGTCCTTATTCGGTTTTGTATAGTGTAATATTGGCTTCATAGAACGTGTTTGGTATTGTCCCTTCTTCTCAATTTTTTGGAAGAGTTTGTGAAGGATAGGCACTAATTCGTCTCTGAATGTTTGGTAGAATTCATTTGTAAATCCATCAGGTCCTGGGCTTTTGTTTTTGGGGAGGTTTTTAATTACCATTTCAATTTCGCTGCTTGTAATTGTCTGTTTAGGTGTTCTATTTCTTCTTTATCTAGCTTTGGGTGATTGTAGAGTTGTAGGAATTTGTCCATCTCCTCTAGATTGTTAAACTTGTTTCCATATAACTGTTCATAGTAGTTACTGATTATTCTTTTGATTTCTGCTGTGTCCGTTGTGATTTCTCCTCTTTCATTTATGATTCTGTGTATTTGTGCTTTCTCCCTTTTTCCTTTGTGAGCCTGGCTAGGGGTTGTCTATTTTATTGATTTTTTCAAAGAACCAGCTCTTGGTTTCATTGATCTTTTGGATTGTTTTTTTAGTTTCAATTTCATTTATTTCTGCTTTGGTTTTTATTATTTCTTTTCTTCTACTGGTTTGGGTTTTTTGTTGTTCTTTTTCTAGATCTTTGAGCTTCGAGATTAGGTTGTTTCTTTGAGTTCTTTCTTGTTTTTTGATGTGAGCTTCTATTGCTATATATTTTCCTCTTATTACTGCTTTTGCTGCATCCCATACATTTAGGATATTGGTGTCCTCCTTGTCATTCAATTCAAAGAATTTTTTAATTTCTTCTTTGATCTCCTCGTTAGTCCAGTGGTCTTCCAGTAGTGTGGCTTTTAATCTCCATGAGGTAGGATAGTTCCTTGCCTTCTTTTTATGATTTATTTCTAGTTTGATGCCTTCGTGGTCAGAAAAGATGGTTGGTATGATTTCAATCTTGGTGTATCTGTTGATGTTTGTCTTGTGCCCCAGTATGTGATCGATCCTGGAGAATGATCCGTGTGCGCTTGAGAAAAATGTGTACTCCGTTTTTTTTGGGTTTAGTGTTCTATAGATGTCTGTTAAGCCCAAATGCTCTAGGTCCTTATTTAGAGCTTTAGTTTCTTTACTTATTTTTTGTCTTGTTGATCTATCCATTGTTGATAGTGGTGTGTTGAAGTCTCCCACTACATATGTGTTTTCTCTGATGTCTGTTTTCAGAGAGGACAACAGTTGTCTGATATATTTTGGTGCTCTTTCGTTTGGTGAGTATATGTTAATGAGTGTTATTTCTTCTTGAAGTATTGTCCCCTTAATCATAATGTAGTGACCATTGGGGTCTCTTTTTATTTTTTTGAGTTTGAAGTCTGTTTATCTGATATAAGTATAGCTGTTCCTGCTTTCTTTTTTGCCCATTTGCTTGTAGGATTGTTTTCCATCCTTTGACTTTGAGCCTATTTTTATCTTTGTAGCTAAATGTGTTTCCTGGAGACAGCAAAAGGTTGGGTTTTGTTTCTTAATCCAGGCTGCAACTCTGTGTCTTTTTATTGAAGAGTTTAGTCCATTTACATTTAGAGTTAATATTGATATGTTAGCATCTGTATTTGCCATTATGTTTGTCTTTCCTTTGATTTTATTTATTTATTCTTTTAATAACTTTTTTTTTTTTTTTTGGTCTTCTTTCGTTGTTATTCGTCCCTCTGAGGTTCTGGCTTTAGGATTCCTTGTAGTATTTTTTGGAGTGGGGGTTTAGTCGCAATGAAATTCCGGAGTTTCTCTTTGTCTGGGAAGGTCCATATTCTTTCTTCATGGAGGAAAGAGAGCTTTGCGGGATAGAGTATTCTTGGTTGGCATCTGTTTTCTTGGAGTCTGTTGACTATGTCCCTCCACTCTCTCCTTGCCCGTAGTGTTTCTTCAGAGAAGTCTGATGTCAGCCTGATTGGTTTTCCTTGAATGTTATCTGTTTCTTCCCTCTTGTCAGCTTCATATTTTTTTCTTGTCCTGGATTCTTGGGAGCTTTACTATTATGTGTCTGCTGTGTTTTTCCTTTCGTCGTGGAAGTTTGGTGTTCTTCTTGCTTCTTGTATATCAATTTTCAGCTCCTTCTTCTCATTTGGGAAGTTCTCTTCAATTATATCCATGAATATTTTCTCTGTTCCTACATCTCTCTCCTCTCCTTCTGGAATTCCTATAACTCTTATATTTCCTTTCCTCATGGAGTCAGATAGTTCCCGAAGTCTTTCTTCATTCTTTTTCCTTCGTACTTCTCTTTCCTTTTCTGTTTTGGTTCTTTTTATTTCTGTGTCTTCAAGATTACTTATCGTTCTTCCATTTCATCTATTCTGCTTTCATTGCTTTTCCCAGAGTTCTTTAGTTCCTCCATTAATTCTTTGATCTCCTGCATTTCTCTTACTTCCCTCTTTAGGGACTCAATTTCCTTCTTCTGATCTATAACTTTTTTAATCATGGCAATTTTAAATTCTCTTCTGGAAGGCTCAGAAGTTCTTCCAAGTTGCTGTCGTTGCAATCTGGGGAGTGGTTTTCTTTTTGTGGCGTGCTTCTTTCCTGAGGAGTTTTTAGGTTGCGTGTGGTTCTTCTACTCCCTACTGTCTGTTTTCTAATTTGTCGTATGCGTTGGGACACTGTGTTGCTCGGACTGACTGACATCTTGGGTGAACTTCTCCGCTCCCTCTGGCTCTTCCAGGAGCCATCTCCTGTCTCTTGGGGGAGCTTTCTGCTGGTTTTAGGCAGTTTTTTACTGAAGAAATGTCCCTGTTCTCAAATGGCGAAGCGGGATGCAGTCCTGCGCCTCCGGTTTCAGGCACACTCTTCTGCGCACCCGGTCTGCCCCGGACGTGGGGTGCCTGCTCCCTCTGTGGGCTCAGACTGCTGGTCGGAAGGGGCCTGGCGTGGAATACATTCCCGCTGGCCACTGGGTCCTCCAGAAACCTTCTGCCCTTTTCAAGCAGTCTTAAGAAATGTCCTGTTTTATAGGGTGTTAGTGACTTTTTTTTTTCCTGGTCGCTAGGTGGCGCCAGAGATCTCTCCTATTGTCCTTGGGGGGCTGTTTTTCGCCTCCCCCACCCCGTGGGACAGAGAACAGAGCGGGAATGGTAGGGTACACCTCAACAGCTTTGGGGTGCTGTGTCTGCCTTGTGCCCCACCGTCGTGGAGAAACCACGCCCCGAATTTTCGTGCCCCGGGTCTCAGTTCAAAGCCCTCAGTTCCAGGACGCGGGCTGTAGCCCAGTTCAGTGGCGCGGGAATGGCGCCTTTTGCACCGCTCCCGTGCCTGGACGCCTGGTTCCTGTTCACTCAGGGAGGGACCTTCACCTCAGTGAGGACCTCAGTGCGTCTCCCCGCAAGCCTAGGTCGCAGGCGCGGGGACCTGGGCAGCCGTGATCCAGGTCTGCACTTGCTTTTCAAGCGCGCCGAGCGCGCCGCTCTCCGCGCAAGCTTACCGGCAGCCCGGGCTGTGTGCGCGTCTCCCGGGGTCTTTGTTCTTCTCTAATGGCGCCAGGAGCCGTTCGCTCACCGCCGCGGCGGATCCTGCAGGGTTCGCCTCAGCTCCAGTTCACGGGCTGTGGTGGCTGCAATAGTTCCTTTCCACTCCCAGTCCCGCTTGCTGCGTCGTTTGTTCTTGTTGGTTGTTTTGGTTTGTTGTTTCCTCCTCTCTGCGGGTCGGAGAGTGCCGCCTCTGTGTATTTTTCTTTTTCTTTCTGACTTATTTCGCTGAGCATGATCCCTTCTAGCTCCATCCATAGAACATTGATTTTTTATAATTCACATTCCCAGCACTTAGAAAATTTTCTTGAATGGCAACTCTAAAATGACAATTGTATTTTGAATCAAATAATATGAAGGGGCATCTCAATATCGCCTCTCTCTACTCATTTAGCAACTTGTGCTGTTTGGAGATGCCTCCTCTGAAGCTCCCCTCTGTCTTCATTTTCATCATTTCCCAATAAAAGTCTCAGTCTTGCCTCACTTCATTATCCCCTGTAAACCTCTCTCCTTACCCTTTGCTGCCCTTGACAGGAAGGTCTCCATGACCACCTTTGGCTTTCCAAGGTGAGGGGAAGCCCCATTGTCCCAAGGGTAGAGATTTAGTTTGGTCTTCAAGGAAGATACCTCAACCTTTGTGGTTCCCTGATGGGCAAATACCAATCCTGTGGAGACATTTCCCACATCTCAGGCACCCTGGGTTTTCTTTCTTCCAATAGAGGAGTCAGAGCCTGGAGGATGGATGAGAACCTGGAAGGTTCAGAGGCAGGTGAGGCTGCTGGTCAGGGGCCCTGAGAGTTGGTTTGGATGCAGATGAGTCACAGCTGCAGGGAGGACAGAGGAGGAACTCTTTACTGAGTGGAAGGAATGAAGAAAGAAAAGTGATGAAAACCAATTTCGTTATCATTGCTCTCTTGCTTCCCTAGAGAAAACCAAGTCCAAAGGCTATAACAGTGAGAGAGAAACATCCTCTGACCGAAACAGCCCCAAGAAGAAGCTGAGATGTAGAAAATTGGGGCTCTCCAGACTCAGGTTTGGGCAGAAAGAACAGATTCCTGGAGATTGGCTCCAGAGATCCCACCTATGACTCAGTTGATGTCTCCCTTGCACATGTGCTACATTGAAATCCTCTCACCCATGTGAGAGGATAGGAGGGGTGAAGCACCAAGGAGAGAGGGTCAGACATAACTAAATGCTGTGCCTGAAGGAACATGAGCTGTTGTGCAGGAAGCTGGGATATGGAGCTGCAGTCAGGAGCATAAAATAGTTACCAAAGGGCCTCCCTGTTGGCGCAGGTGTTGAGCGCAGCGCTGTGAAGCTGTCGGCAGCCTCTGCAGCGCCAGTTCCATCCCGGCTGGCTGGTGAGGGTCCCACATGGCGGGGCAGACCTCTCCTGTCTTGCCCGCTGCTCCCCTCAGCAGTGTGTTTCAGTCAGTCTGCCTGTTCTGTTCCCCACTCTGTCTCTGGTGAATCCTCTCACCCTCCCGCACATCTGGCCTGTACCCCGGTTCTTGTATAAATAAATAAATCTTTAAAAAAAATAACAGTTACCAAAGAAGCTATGTCTGGAGGCCAGAGTGTGCGCCAATTCTGTGACCTTGACACTGTGGTTCTTGTGACAGAATGTCCCTGGTTTCTGCTTCTCTGGCCTAAAATAAGGACAAAGTCCCTGCAGATCTTCAATATTATTTACATCTCTTTAAACACATTGATCTTTATCAATGAAAGAGCCATTGTTTGGTGTGGGTCTGGGTGCCTTTGATCTTTCTGATTGAAGTAACAGTGTGTCTGCATCTCTTCAAATTTATGACCCAGATCTGAGCCCAGTTCTCTACAAGGCAACATTGCAAATAAAGGGGGTTTTGTTACCTTCAGTTTTCCTTATGTAGGTTCTTTAGGATTGTGTGGGGTTAGGTTAAATGGATTAATCCAACTTCAGTGGCCCTTGGTAAAACTGTTTTTTTTTTTTTTTTTTTTACCCTTGCCATTTAACCTACTTCAGCAAATTTTAGAAATTTTTCCTGACATTTTTTCAGGTCAAGTCAGTAAGACTGATTTCCAGTAAACAGACAAGGAGCAGGACAGGAGCTGTCAATGAGAGCCCAGTCTTCACCCTGACATTTCAGAGGGGATTGTCAGGAGCTCAGGATGATGCTCCACATCAGCCAGGCCCTTCTTTGACCCTCAGTTGTACAGAAACTGCATCTACATTCCAATAAATACACAAATGATACCAAAGAATTGGGTGTTTATCTGTGGTGAACTGAATACTATTATTGGAATATTAAAATTCTACTTCTTACTAATAGTACCAGTCTTGTCTACATATTAAAATGTTCCTATCACACTTTGCCATTTACTGCAGCATGGGTGGAGATGGAAGGAATTATGCTCAGGGAAATAATTCACAAGGAAAAAGATAAATATCTGATGGCGTCGCTTACATGTGGGATATAGAGAAATTGAGCAAAGGGTTGCAGAAATGAGAAAACTTGCAAGCTGGCCATTGATCTGCAGACTACAGCAGTGGAGGGGGTGAGGGGGAGGTAAAAACAAGGGAGGAAAGAGCACAAGGGACTACGTGATGGTGCACAGGTGAATTGGCGGTGAAACTATGGGGGTTACTCCCAAGGGGAGAAATCAGATAATTTCCAAAAATGAACAATGATGTAAGAAAATGAATAATTAAATTTTATAAAATTTAAAAGACCAAAATACATAAATAAATAAAATGTCCTACAGGTCATTGATGAGTGAAAGAATTTCTGTCACATCACAGAGGTGAATGACTTTAAAATAATAGGCCAGCATTAGAATTCATGCTTGTTGGAAAAGATCATGTTAATAAGAAGACCCTAGAATTGATTTTCCTTACAGTCAACTTTTTTGTCCAGAAGAATGTATACAATTTATCTTTTCTCTCAGTTTTCTGCTTCGCTTCTTATATATAGATGTTTAATTATTATAAGTTTATTTTTGAGATTAATATCAAGTGGAAATATGATTTTATTATATTTAAATCTATCTCTAAGTTTTCAACATTATTTGCTGAATAATGTAGCTTCTTCAATGATTTAAAATATTCCCTTTACAAATACTAAATTTCTGTGTACATCTTTGAGATGACTAGATATTTTATATTCACTCCTCCCACTTTTGTCTATTGTTATGTTTTTGATATCTAATCCCTTCACATCTATCTTTGATTTCATAAGTTTCCTACAATTTCTTCCATGTGAGTTTTAAAATCAATTAGAAAATGAATACAAATTAATAGTAATTTGCTTCAGAAGGCTCTATCTTGATTTGTTTGAGAACTTATCATTCAACATATATTTAGGTATCTAATATATGTCAGATTAAGTAACAGTATAAAGAATATTTCTTTCTTACTCTGAGTTTGTCATTTCATGAGCTTAATATTGAAACTAACAACCTGTTATGAGAAAAATGCTTTAATTAGAATGAGAAGCATACAGACAAACTCCCAACTAGCCCAGATTGGGGGTCCTGCCCTGGGCCTCTCTGGGTATGGAAATGGGTCAGAAATGAAAGACACGCTATAATCTCACCAGTCATACTCATGTAAGTGAACCCCTTTGTCCTTAAATTCTTTAATTTCTGTGTGTCATTCTGCTTTGTTTTGCTTTCTGTAGCATGTATTTAGATTCATTCTTCTGAAATCCTGTCATGCATACTTCACAGTTTGCATACTTATGCAGAATCCTTTACCAGAAAGAATTTTATCATGTCCATAATTAATATTCCACACTCAGAAGCCAGACATGCATATGAAAAATATTCTTTATAATTTTCATTATTTTACATTTTCATTTCATTTTATCCAAAATATGGTCCCTAAATGACCAAATTATGATCATGAATCTTTCTGTGGTCTCCCTCATTAAGTTTAAACTTCACCCACTCCCAACATAACCTACCACACACCCCACCCACACCCCACTTATACAAACGTTGCTGCCCTTTTTATTCTTCTTTCCACCCAATTGTAGCTCTTAAGATTGTTTTTTCAGTCTACATGAAAGAAATGAGAAATGGTTGCAGGATAGGTGGTGGTAATAGGATGGGGTGCAGGGATAGGATGGGAGGAATACAGGATGATAAAATGTGTTCATATCTTGTTTGACAAATATTTCCTCCAAGTTTTTGTATCTTTTATCCTTATTAAGGCTGGTGCAATCCAAATTCTGACCTGTTTGCTTCCCTCTTCTCCCTCTCACCATTTTTATCGTATGCTGCTTATTCAAGAACTCACACAGGACAGGAACAAAGAGTTAACATAGTGATAGGATTAAAATACAAAGAAAAACCTGTAGTAGAAAGGGATCAGCACATTTGTGTCTCATGATCTCCCAGTGAGATCTCACTCTCCAGCAAGTTCATGGACAAATCCCAGGGTTTTAGGAGAAAACTCTAAGATCAATTCTCCTTGTACTATGACTCTGAGCTTTCTGAACATCCAAATTCATCTGTGCACAGCCTCTTTCACAATCAGGTCACCTAAGAAGTTCTTGGAATTTCTTGCCATCAAAAATTGTCAAAAAATAGCATGTGAAACCATGGAAGTGGACATTGTCTATTTCCTCCCTGGAACATCAGTCTGTCTGTGGCTGGAAGCTCTCATGGGCCAGGACTCATGGATTTCCTAATCCTCAGTCACTAGAGGACCAGCTTCTGAGATAACAGTGGCCAGAACTGTCACGCCAGAAATCTCAGGGTGGCGGTCATGTCTGGATAACAGGCCTCTAGCCTCCTTAATGCCAAGGCTCTGTTGACTCTGGGCTAGACATCTTGGGAGCAAGTCTGAACACCCACTACAGAGCAATGGCCTCAGGTCCTGTAACTTCCTGACGACTAGATATGGAATTCACATTTCTGACACCTCAAAATGTACATATTCTTGGGATTCAGTCATCTAACTGACCCTGAAAATCCTTCTGGACTTATCTTCAGAAACTCACTCTTGAAAAGTCAATTCTGACTGTCAGATTCTCTTTCCACGCTCTGCCCTTAGAGAGAAAGATATTTACACCATTGCCTGTACATGCCATTTCCCATGCCACTGACAGGTCGTGAACACTCTCTCTCTTGTCTTTTCTCTAGGATTTATACGTCTGACTGGAGGGAGTGGGCACTGCTCAGGGCGAGTGGAAGTGTATTCCAGAGGAGACTGGACTCCAGTGTCTGACGGGAACTTCACATCCCCCACCGCCCAGGTCATCTGTGCACAACTGGGGTGCGGCAAGGCTGCATCTGTGCTGGGGGGCGTGCCCTTCAGAGAGTCAGATGGACGGATCTTTGCTGAGGAGTTCCGGTGTAAGGGGCAGGAGCCAGAGCTCCAGTTGTGCCCCAGGGTGCCCTGTCCTGGAGGCACCTGCCCCCACCGTGGGGCTGTTCACCTTGTATGCTCAGGTGAGAACAGAGCAGGATTCACCTTCCCTGCTTTCTTTGATGGGCTAAGAAACACATGACTTTTGGCTGAAGTCCTATCTTCTCCTCCCAGCATACACAGAAATCCGACTCATGAACGAGGGCAGCTCTCAGTGTGAGGGACAGGTGGAGATGCATATTTCTGGGCACTGGAGCTCACTCTGCGCCTCCCACTGGAGTCTGGCCAATGCCCATGTTGTGTGTCGTCAGCTTGGCTGTGGAGTCGCCCTGTCCACCCCCAAAGTAGCACGCTCTAGGGGAGGAGCTGACCAGGTCTGGAGGGGCCGATTTCACTGCTCAGGGGCTGAGGCCTCCTTGTGGAACTGCCCCATGACTGCACTGGGTGCTCCTGACTGCGGCCCTGGAAACACAGCCTCTGTGATCTGCTCAGGTGAGAGAGGGGTGGTAAATGCACTCAGGGTGCTCAGGTCCCTCAGAAGAGGATGTATAGGAAAACTGGCTTCGGATTGAAGGGTGGATTATATAGAACAAACTTTTGTCAAAATGTGTCCACATGTACTCTTTTTTTTTTTTTTTTTTTAACTCTTTGCTTTTTTTTTTTTTTTTTTAAATATTAAATTTTATGTTTATATTCCCCCATACAATTGCAAACGCCCCATTCTGACCCCAATCCTTCCCCTAACGCCCCCCCCCCCCAAAAAGTGTCTCTGGTTCATAGTTTTTTTTTGATTTTGATTTTCACTTTCTTATATTCATTTTCCTGGTCCCTTATTTAAGTTTTCTAGATTCCTGCTATGAGTGAGACCATCCGGTATTTTTCTTTTTCTTTTTGGCTTATTTCGCTGAGCATGATCCCTTCCAGTGCCATCCATGTTGCTGCAAATTGCATGTGTTTATCTTTTTTGAATGCTGAGTAATTTTCTCCACATGTACTCTTAATGTAGGTGTTTTATTGCAAGAGAATTACACATTAATCCAGTCTAATTTTTTTTAACCAGTTTTCTTTTTTTTCTGGGTTAATTCTCTGTGGTCAACATATATGATTTTTATGACTTCTTAGTTTTCCCTTTGAAAACATTTGGAACTCATTTTGCCATAACATACAATCAATGTTGGTAAATGGCCTACATGCCCTTAAGAATAATGTGTATTCTTCTGTTTTGTGCAGATTTTACAAATCATGCCATTCACATATTCCAAATACCTACTGAGAGCTTTTCTGAAAGGGACAGATCTTTCACTTTTGTTTTCTGAATACACATTGCTTCACACTATGATTATGGAAAGCAATCACTTTGTTTTTCTTCTTCCAATCACATATTCTTCATGCCTTAGCCTCTCATCAATATTTCCCCCGACCCAGCAGCCTTCTGCTAGTAAGCCCTTCTGAGTTCTGCCTACTTCCTTGACCCCAAAGGAAGATGTCTTGGCTCCTGTGAATAAACACGTTCTCAACATCCATAGACAAGTCCTGCAGACACACATTTTAAATTCTCTGTAGGAGAAGCTTAGTTGAAGAAAAGCATTTCTCTTCCTTGTTAGGCCTCATAAGTACCTGGGTTGCTATTGCTGGCTACCAATTTCCCCAAAAAAAGTTAGCATCAGAAACAAAAAATGCATTTTTATTTTGCTGTAATTTCCTGGGTCAGGGATTTGGGGAAGCTCAGTTTGGCAGTTATGTCTATTAGATTCATGTCGCTGTTGCTGGAGCTGCCTGAACTGGGAACCCAGGATGCTCAATGACAGGAGGGCAGACCCCCTGCCTGTGGCTTTCCCTAGGACAGGCTCAGCAGAGCAGCTCCCCTAAAGCATGTGTCCTCAGTGAGGCTGGGGAGGCTGCACGACTTTTCTGTCCTGGTGCAGGGAATCAGCAGTGTTGCCTCCACTGCATCGCGTTGCCTACAAGCAAGTCATGAAGGTCAGTGAGATGCAAGAGATGGAGGCATAGACTTCACTCCTCAGTGGCCACAGTATCAATGATTTTGTAGATATGTTTAAATGGTACCAGGATGTACGAAACGTCCCACTATGAGAGTGGGTTTTTAGTTTCTACCTTTCCTTCTTTCATTTGTGTGTTTAAGGGTCTAAAACTTCTTATATATGTAACTTAGACCTTCCACCCTATCTGTTGTGCCCCTTTTCACGTTTCTAATTATTTCGTTCTGTGCTGTCTTCCTTATACTCTCCTCTGAGGTCCACTGTACTCCTGCCTCCAAATCTCTGCTGAGGTTTTCAGTCACATCTGTAATGTTGAGTTGACACAGGTCTCAAGGGGAAAGAGATTCACTCCTGCTCTTTGCTTCTCTCTGAGCATCTGGTTCCAAAATTCTCACAATCCTTTAAACTCTGCAACACCTTCAACTCTATTGCCATATTCCAACTTTTTAATGTTCATTCTCAGTGATTCTCTGTATTTGGCTTAAAAACAGAAATATTAGTGGATCAAGAAAATGTGGTATATATACACAATGGAATATTATTCAGCAATCAAAAAAGATAAACTCCTGCCATTCACAGCAATGTGGATGGAGCTAGAAGGATTTATGCTCATTCAGAGGAAAAAGAAAAAATATTGGATGGTTTCACTTATAGCGGGAATATAGGGGAACCAAATAAGACATCAGTGTAAAATATAATAACTATATAAAACAAAACAAAAAAAGACAATTATAAATCAGAGACATACTACAGAAGAGGATGGGGAAGAGGGTGAGAGGGAGGGAGGGAGGAGCATAGGGGACTCCATCACAGGAGGTGATGGTGCACGGGTGCATTGGTAAAGGAAATTCTATGGGGACTACACCTGAGGGAGGGGAAGCAAATATTGTTTCAAAATGAACAATGATGTAAAAATTTTTTTAAATAATTAAAAAACAAACAAAAAATCCCAGAAATATTGGTCTTTGGGGACATAATTTCTACACTGAAAGTGAAATCTAAAATTATGATGCCATGACTGTCCTGTTAGATTTCATCTTAGACCCCAGCAAGAGTTTATTATGCAGTTTAATTCAGTTTTCTACTCTTCAACCCCACTAACCCTCTGTCCTCGGTACTCTGCAGGAAACCAGACCCAGGTGCTGCCCCTGTGCACCCACCCTCCGTCTCCACCAGCAGGCTCTGCAGCTTCAGAGGAGGGCACAGCCAACTGCTCAGGTGAGGGCCTGCCAGGACCAGGAAAGCTTCTCCTTGCACATTAGAGCCCCACTGACCTGACTCTCTCCGCAGACAGCACACAGCTCCGCCTGGTGGATGGAGGCCATCCCTGCGCCGGCAGAGTGGAGATCCTTCACCAGGGCTCCTGGGGCACCATCTGTGATGATGGCTGGGACCTGCGTGATGCCCACGTGGTGTGCAGACAGCTGAGCTGTGGGGAGGCCCTCAACGCCACAGTCTCTGCTCACTTTGGGGAGGGATCAGGGCCCATCTGGCTGGAGGAGCTGCAGTGCACAGGAAAGGAGGCCCAGATGTGGATGTGCCCATCCCTGGGCTGGGGACACCATGACTGCTGGCACAAGGAGGACGCCGGGGTCATCTGCTCAGGTCTGTGCTGCACATTGTCCAGGGACTGGGAGTAGAGTGTGGGGGTGTGGGGGAGACACTCCAGAGTGCCTGTCTCTCGAGCACATATGAGAATTAGGTGTCTCCTTCCTTCCTGTGGCTGCTGAGGGTCTAGCCCTTCCCTCACAGCAACATCTCCTGATGGAGCCACGTCCTACAGTTTTCATTTGCAAACAGGGCTCAATCTTCAGTTACAGGATCTATATAATACAGAATCCTGTACTGGTTTCTACTTGCTATAACAGATTTCCACATAATTAGTAGTTAAAGCAACTTATATTAATCATCTTACAGTCTTGTAGGTTAGAAACCCAACACCAGCTCACCTGGCTAAAATCAAGGTGTGAGCAGGACTGCATCACTTCAAAGTCCTGTGGAGGAATCAGTTCCAAGTTTCTAGAACCTGTCTGTGCTCCTTCGCTCAGAGCTCCCTTCCTTGGTCATCAGACCAGCAGCGTTTTACATCTCTAAACATTCTCCATAATAACCTCTCTCTCTAACCAAAACCACTTTTACAGATAGTGGGTCCAACATGTGATTACACTTGGCTCACCTGGTTAATCCTTGATATTCAGGTTAATCTCACTTTTCCAAGGTTTTCTCTTAGTCCCATCTGCACACTCTCTTTTCGTGCAAGGTCACATATTGACATGTAAGTGATGATACTAACAGTTTCCAGGCATCAGTATGAAGACATCTTTGGTGGCATTAATCTCACGGCACCCTATTTATGTCAACCCCTTCCTCATGTTCTAAGGTTTTGACAGGAAGCAGCATCCAGCAATCCTGCAGAGGGCTCAGAGAACTGAGTGGGATGCTCACATTGCTCTGTCTCCTCCTTTACCTTTCAGAGTTTGTGGCCCTCAGGGTAGTAAGTGAAGACCAGGACTGTTCTGGATGGCTGGAAGTTTTCTACAACGGGACCTGGGGCAGTGTGTGCAACAGCCTTGTGAATGCTGTGACCTTGTCCATGATCTGCAGGCATCTTGGCTGTGGGGACAGCGGGACCCTCAACAATTTGGTTGCTGCTAGGGAAGGTGCTGGGCCCAAGTGGGTAGATAGAATCTGGTGTAGGACAACCGATACCTCTCTCTGGCAGTGTCCTTCTGACCCTTGGAAATACCATTCGTGCTTTTCAGAAGACAAAGCTTCTATCACGTGCGCAGGTGACTGTTGTATGTGTCTGTCTCTGCCCCATAGGCTGTCACTAGTGATGTTTTATAATATTTTTATATCAGGGTTATGAGTTTATGTTAAGTTTTTAAAATGAAATTGGCCAATTATTTAATGCACATGTTCCATACTTGTTTCGGAGGAAAATATAATGAAACTTGGGCTGACGGCAGTTCATGTGAAAAATATGGAACCTGTGGAGAGCGTGAATAATCCTTTGATCAAATCCTGAGGAATGGCTAGTTAATCATGACTAGACAATGCTATGCTGAACACCTTGAAATAAGTCAGGGCCAGGTCCCCAAGCTCTGTGTCTCTTATGCTTCTGGATTTTCCAATGCATCTGTATTCATCAGACTCCTGGTCAGTCTGCTGGGAGAGAGTAAACCAGCTCTTGTTGAATCAAAATTACACTCCAGGCCAGAGGACGGAGAAGAGAGAATATACAAAATCTGCCTTGTGCAGCATAAGATCTCAGGTTGAAAACTCTCAGTAGGCAGAGGTTTCACTGTCATGAGGATTAGGAAGTGCTGTGGAAGGGTGAATGGGGCCAAAGAAGAAATCTCGTTTCCTGGAGACTGGAAGGATGAGTAGAGTACTATCAAAGAAAACATGGGAAAATTATCCCACTTCTTCAGTGTAAATATTGCCTGCGTAAATACTGGGTTTTGAGAAATATCTGTCATGGTGAGAGGAGAAGGAATAAGGGGGAACAACACAGGGAACCCTGGAAGACCCCTTGTGGGCAGGGTGCAAGGAAACAGTTTTGTCAAAGAGGAACTGGTTTATTCACTTGACTGTCACTGCTGAGGGGCCAGTGACCTTGGGTCTCCATATCTCTCTCCATGCAGTGACCATTTCTAAGAGGTGATCAGAATCTCAGTTTTCTTGGTCGATCTGTTATGTAATGTTCCTTAAAAAAGTACAAATGGAGAATTGAATATGAATTATTTCTGTGATTGTAGACTTATTTTTAAAATATCTTCTTTTTAGTACCACAAACCACTTATATGATTTTGTTTTTCTATGATAGTTTACTCATAAAAAATAACTTAGAGGAACTATACTTCACTAGATTTTAGTCATCCATTCATTCAGCAAGATTGGTCAAACCCCTGTCCCCAGTGCTTACAGAGGATTCTGTACACACCTGTTGAGTGAAGGCCTGTGGTGCCAGGCACTGAGCTAAGAACAGAGGCTCAGATGTGAGTCAGGTCTTTCCTTTAGCAGACCTGCATCTGTGTGTGTGTGTGTGTGTGTGTGTGTGTGTGTGTGTAAATTGTGGAGCATGGAGTGTGATAGACAAGGTAAAAGATATAATATTTCAGCAGCTGATGAGGGTGAAGATCCAGGGAGTTTCAGGCACTCAGCCAATAGATTAACTAGGAAGCCCATGTGTCCCCTTGTCATTTGGACTGGAGCAGGTGGCATTGTTTGGAGAGCAGATCACCCATTCCTGTCGCTGACTCACCAATCCCCCTTTGCTTCCACAGAAAAGAGATACAGGAACTGTCCATCTGCAGCCCCCTGCACAGGTACATCAGCCCCTCCCAGCTCCCGGGCTGTCCCTGGGGCTCCTCCTCCAGCAGGGCCCTAACAGGGGTCCCCTGGCCTTGCAGACAGGGAGAAGCTGCGCCTGCGGGGAGGAGACAGCGCGTGCTCAGGCCGCGTGGAGGTGTGGCACGCGGGGGCGTGGGGCACGGTGTGCGACGACTCCTGGGGCCTGGCCGAGGCCCACGTGGTGTGCGGGCAGCTGGGCTGTGGCTCGGCGCTGGACGCCCCGCGGGCGGCGGCCTTTGGGCCTGGAAATGGCAGCATCTGGCTGGACGAGGTGCGGTGCAGGGGCGGGGAGTCCTCCCTGTGGGAGTGCCCTGCGGCTCCCTGGGGGCAGAGCAACTGCAAGCACGAGGAGGACGCGGGAGTGAGGTGCTCGGGTGAGTGGAGAGATCCCTTTCTTTGGGGTGACCAGAGAGTGCTTGTGCTCGCATCCAGAAATTCTTCCTGGACTCACTGCTGCTCTGGACCTTGGCACCTGAAGGCTATTACCAGATCCCTTGGGGGCTGGGAGAGACCAAGGTGCCAGAGTGGTATGTGTGACCCTGGAGTTTTCCCACCCAGCTCAGTAGTTGATCCCCTTCTCTGCAGGTGAGAGGACAACATTCACCTCATCCTTGGGCGTTACATGCTCCAACGTTACAGTCCTATTAATACTGGCAGCTGTAATGCTCCAAAACTTCATCTACTTCACTTTCTAACAACCCTTAGAAATGATACAGAAGACAGCTGGCACATCTCAGGGCAGGATCTGTATGAACACATCTTGGGTTCAGGCCCAGCATTGTATCTGAGTGCTAACTTCATGGTCTTGAAGACTCAGTGGATGAGCAAGTAAGGGCAAGTAGGGAAGGGCTCTCCTGGACCTACAGCCCTCTCTTAACCTCACATCCCTCTTCTGTCCAAGATCAGACTCAGCTCCTGCACCTGGCATCTCCTGGACTGGGGTCTTTTGCATCATCTTAGTGGTCCTTCTCTTCCTGGTCCTGGTCATCCTGGGGATTAGGCTGCACAAAGGGAAAGCAGAGCACCAAGGTAGGCCATGGGGGATGCTAAAGGGAAGTTGTGGGAAGGTGTTAAGACAGTTATGATACCAAGAATAGTGCCCCGGTAACTGTTCACCCTCACAGTCTGCCAAAGCACCTTCCCTACAGTAGCCTTCAAGATTCGAGACAGCTGAATCCTTGATTGAATGTAAAACCTCTCAAAACTTATGACTCACTATGGAAGCAATGTCAGTGGTAATTGAGTAAGGGTCATAGTCAGTGTCAGGAAAACTGTCTCTGTCCCACAGAGCTCAGCAAGGGGCTCTGGCAGCCCAGAGGGAACCCCCAGAGAAGGGCACAAGAGAGCACCATGTGTCTTGCCTGTTGTATAGGGACTGTCTCCAGGACTTTTCTCTGACTTCGTGCCATTTTCTGTAGCATCACCTGCTTTTGAAGATGTGCTAGATGAGGCCTTGTACCAGGAAATTGATAACTATGCTCTGCCGGAAAAGGAGAACATTTTGGACAGCTCAGGTATGTCCCATGCCCTCCCCGCTGTTCCTGAGCTGACCATGGGTTCCCTTCACATTTATAGACTCAACCTCTCCCTCCTCCCAAAGCAGGAACTCCCAGCCCTCTCCCTACAACACTGAAGCCCCATTTCTTCTGAACCTTGACACCAGGCCTCCTACTATGGCAAACATTTTTCTCTGTAATGTTCTCCACCACCACCCCCTCCCCAGAAAACCTGTCTGATGACTCATCGACTAAGCTGCCATATTACACAGGGGATGATGAGGAGAATGGAGACCCTGGATCTGCCCCAGGTAGGAGACACAGATTTTTGCTTGGTTTGTGGGCATGAAAAGGAGGAATCTCTTCTGAAGAGAAATTCTGTGATGAGGATGTGAGGATTCTCTTCTGTCTTCTTCACAAAAACCTTTGCTCTCTCCGCCCACTCTGTCACCTCACAAAGTAAAATATCAGACCCAGTTCTCTGTATCTACAGCTACTTCTAATCAGTTGCAGACATGAATCTAATTCTTATAGACTCAAAGACCATTTTTTCAGTAATAACTGAAACTGACATTTTGAGAATTTCCAGGGTGAGCACTGGGAATTGTGGTTTGCACAGAAGATGGTGTTGATATTTGTGGGTCATGTACACACTGAGATCCCAAAAATCGATTTTGCTAAGCTCTAGAAAACATGGACTGGGGCTCCCTGGTGGTGCAAGGGGTTAAGCCACAGCATTTTGAAGCTATCTGCAGCCAATGCAACATGAGTTCGAGCCCCACCAGGGAGCTAACATACATAGTGCAGCAGACCTCTCCTGTCTCTCCCGCTGCTCCCTTCAGCAGTGTATTTCTGTAGATCCTCCTGTGCTGCTCCCCACTGTGTCTCTGGTGAATCCTCTCACCCCAAGAACCCCTGGCCTGCACCCCAAATAAATAAATAAAAGAAAATATGGCCTGCTGATGCTTCTACTTACCACCTTATTGACAAGCTCTTAGTGACAAGGGACCTGAGAGAGGAGAATGTTCCTCTTAGATCTTCCCCAGATGGTGATGATGCATAGTTCTGGGGATGAGACATGAGACATGTCAGAGGGATCCTGGAAATTGGATCCTCATATCAAAACATCCTTAGATCAGTAGAGTGAAACCCAGGCCCTTTGGTGCAGGATAAGGGATCGCCTGTCTAGGAGTGAGAGGTACCAAGCTTCCTTCACCTGTTTGCTCTGTGTTTCCCACAGACTCAGAAGCATGTGGACAGATGGGTTCTCTCGTCTCAATTCACTTTAAGACACTGATTTGTACATAGTATATGTTTCAAGTCTGTAGCATGTGCTTGAATGTAGTATCAGGTTCATATTACAATAGTTTTTGTTGATGCTTAATGGTATGAGAACCATGTTAAGAAAGTTATACTGGAGTATGTAGAAGAGTCAAATAATTTCTGAAAATATTGAGTTGAAATATATGCCAGAGACAGCCCTGCAATCTAGAGCTTATACATATCAGCTGTTCTAATCTCTGTAGTAGAAGGGCGTGAGCACTCCCCAGTCCACCCTCAGTCCTTGTTCATTTCCAGAGTCTCCCGGACAGCATGTCAGAGCCACAGGGGATGGTTATGATGATGTTGAAGAGTTTCCTGTTCCTGAAATTCCTACTTCCCAAGAAATAAGTAGGAATCATTTTTCCCCAGAGGAGGACGGTGGTGCACAGTATTCCCAGCCAGGTGAGTCTCAGCTCTGTCTCTAATAGCCTCATTTCCTTTTCAGTGGGAGGATGAATTTGGACTTGTCAATAGTCAGTTTTATTTTTGCAATCAA
>NW_023605274.1:0-25916 GCF_014898055.3 Talpa occidentalis
GCGCACTTGAAAAGCAAGTGCAGACCTGGATTCGCGGCTGCCAGGTCCCCCGCGCCTGGACCTAGGCTTGCGGGGTAGACTACCTAGGCTTGCGGGAGAAGGCGGCGGAGGTCCTCCACTGAGGTGAGGTCGCCTCCTGAGTGAGCAGGAACCAGGCGCCCGGCGCGGGAGAGGTGCAAAGGCGCCATTCCCGCGCCACTGAACTGGGCTACAGCCCGCGTCCTGGAACTGAGGCTTTGAACTGAGACCGGGGCACGAAAATTCGGGGCGTGGTTTCCAACGACGGTGGGGCACAAGGCAGACACAGCCCCCAAAGCTGTTGAGGCTGTACCTACCATTCCACGCTCTGTTCTCCTGTCCCACGGGGTGGGGGAGGCGAAAACAGCCCCCCAAGGACAATAGGAGAGATTCTCTGGCGCCACCTAAGCGACAGGAAAAAAAAAAGTCACTACCTACTTAAACAGGACATTTCTTAAGACTGCTTGAAAAGGGCAGAAGGTTTTCTGGAGGACCCCAGTGGCCAGCCGGAAGTTATTCCACGCCAGGCCCCTTCCGACCAGCAGTCTGAGCCACAGAGGGAGCAGGCACCACGTCCGGGGCAGACCAGTGCGCAGAAGAGTGTGCCTGAAACCGGAGGCGCAGGGACTGCATCCCGCTTCGCCATTTGAGAACAGGGACATTTCTTCAGTAAAAACTGCCTAAAACCAGCAGAAAGCTCCCCCAGAAGACAGAGATGGCTCCTGGAAGAGCCAGAGGGGAGCGGAGAAGTTCACCCAAGATGTCAGTCAGTCCGAGCAACACAGTGTCCCAACGCATACGACAAATTAGAAAACAGACAGTAGGGAGTAGAAGAACCAACACGCAACTAAAAACTCCTCAGGAAAGAAGCACACCACAAAAAGAAAAACCACTCCCCAGATTGCAACGACAGCAACTTGGAAGAACTTCTGAGCCTCCAGAAAGAGAATTTAAATTGCCATGATTAAAAAAGTGATAGATCAGAAGAAGGAAATTGAGTCCCTAAAGAGGGAAGTAAGAGAAATGCAGGAGATCAAAAATTATTGGAGGAACTAAAGAACTCTGGAAAAGCAATGAAAGCAGAATAGATGAAATGGAAGAACGGTAAGTAATCTTGAAGACACAGAAATAAAAAGAACCAAACAGAAAGGAAAGAGAAGTACGAAGGAAAAGAATGAAGAAAGACTTCGGGACTATCTGACTCCATGAGGAAAGGAAATATAAGAGTTATAGGAATTCCAGAAGGAGAGGAGAGAGATGTAGGAACAGAGAAAATATTCATGGATATAATTGAAGAGAACTTCCCAAATGAGAAGAAGGAGCTGAAATTGATATACAAGAAGCAAGAAGAACCACCAAACTTCCACGATGAAAGGAAAAACACAGCAAGACACATAATAGTAAAGCTCCCAAGAATCCAGGACAAGGAAAAATAATGAAGCTGACAAGAGGGAAGAAAACAGATAACATTCAAAGGAAAACAATCAGGCTGACATCAGACTTCTCTGAAGAAACACTACGGGCAAGGAGAGAGTGGAGGGACATAGTCAACAGACTCCAAGAAAACAGATGCCAACCAAGAATACTCTATCCCGCAAAGCTCTCTTTCCTCCATGAAGAAAGAATATGGACTTCCAGACAAAGAGAAACTCCGGAATTTCATTGCGACTAAACCCCACCCACTCCAAAAAATACTACAAGGAATCCTAAAGCCAGAACCTCAGAGGGACGAATAACAACGAAAAGAAGACCAAAAAAAAAAAAAAAGTTATTAAAGAATAAATAAATAAAATCAAGGAAAGACAAACATAATGGCAAATACAGATGCTAACATATCAATATTAACTCTAATGTAAATGGACTAAACTCTTCAATAAAAAGACACAGAGTTGCAGCCTGGATTAAGACAAAACCCAACCTTTTGCTGTCTCCAGGAAACACATTTAGCTACAAAAGATAAAAATAGGCTCAAAGTCAAAGGATGGAAAACAATCCTACAAGCAAATGGGCCAAAAAAGAAAGCAGGAACAGCTATACTTATATCAGATAAAACAGACTTCAAACTCAAAAATAAAAAGAGACCCCAATGGTCACTACATTATGATTAGGGGACAATACTTCAAGAAGAAATAACACTCATTAACATATACTCACCAAACGAAAGAGCACCAAAATATATCAGACAACTGTTGTCCTCTCTGAAAACAGACATCAGAGAAAACACATATGTAGTGGGAGACTTCAACACACCACTATCAACAATGGATAGATCAACAAGACAAAAAATAGGTAAAGAAACTAAAGCTCTAAATAAGGACCTAGAGCATTTGGGCTTAACAGACATCTATAGAACCTAAACCCAAAAACGGAGTACACATTCTTCTCAAGCGCACACGGATCATTCTCCAGGATCGATCACATACTGGGGCACAAGACAAACATCAACAGATCACCCAAGATTGAAATCATACCAACCATCTTTCTGACCACGAAGGCATCAAACTAGAATAAATCATAAAAAGAAGGCAAGGAACTATCCTACCTCATGGAGATTAAAAGCCACACTACTGGAAGACCACTGGACTAACGAGGAGATCAAAGAAGAAATTAAAAAATTCTTTGAATTGAATGACAAGGAGGACACCAATATCCTAAATGTATGGGATGCAGCAAAGCAGTAATAAGAGGAAAAATATATAGCAATAGAAGCTCACATCAAAAAACAGAAGAATCTCAAAGAAACAACCTAATCTCGAAGCTAAAGATCTAGAAAAAGAACAACAAAAAACGCCCAGAACCAGTAGAGAAGAAAGAAATAATAAAAACCAAAGCAGAAATAAATGAAATTGAACTAAAAAAACAATCCAAAAGATCAATGAAACCAAGAGCTGGTTCTTTGAAAATAAATAAAATAGACAAACCCTAGCCAGGCTCACAAAGGAAAAAGGGAGAAAGCACACAACACAGAATCATAAATGAAGAGGAGAAATCACAACGGACACAGCAGAAATCAAAAAGATAATCAGTAACTACTATGAACAGTTATATGGAAACAAGTTCAACAATCTAGAGGAGATGGACAAATTCCTACAACTCTACAATCACCCAAAGCTAGATAAAGAAGAATAGAACACCTAAACAGACCAATTACAAGCAGCGAAATTGAAATGGTAATTAAAACCTCCCCAAAACAAAAGCCCAGGACCTGATGGATTTACAAATGAATTCTAACCAAACATTCAGAGACGAATTAGTGCCTATCCTTCACAAACTCTTCCAAAAAATTGAGAAGGAAGGGACAATACCAACCACGTTCTATGAAGCCAATATTACACTAATACCAAAACTGAATAAGGACAACACAAAAAAGGAAAACTATAGGCCAATCTCCCTAATGAACACTGATGCAAAATCCTCAATAAAATTTTAGCTATCAGAATCCAACAATGTATCCATAAGATAATTCACCACGACCAAGTGGATTCATTCCAGGGGCACAAGGATGGTTTAACATCCGAATCAATCAACGTTATCCAACACATCAACAAAAAGAAATATAAAAACCATATGATTATCAATAGATGCTGAGAAAGCTTTCGACAAAGTGCAACACCCATTCATGATAAAAGCCCTTGAAATTCTTGGGATACAAGGAACATACCTCAACATCATAAAGGCCATCTATGACAAGCCAACAGCCAGTATCATTCTCAATGGTGAAAAGCTGAGAGCAATTCCATTAAGATCTGGAACAAGACAAGGATGTCCACTCTCACCACTGCTTTTCAATATAATACTAGAAGTCCTAGCCAGAGCAATAAGACAAGAGAAAGACATCCAAGGAATCCAAATAGGAAAAGAAGAAGTCAAACTATCACTATTTGCAGATGATATGATAATATACATAGAGAACCCCAAAATCTCCACAGAAAAACTAATTCAACTCATCAATCAGTTCAGTAAAGTGGCAGGATACAAAATCAACACGCAAAAGTCAGTAGCCTTCCTATACACAAACAATAAATCTGAAGAAGAAGAAATCAAAAAAACCACCCCTTTATTATCGAAACAAAAAAAATCAAATATTTGGGAATAATCTAACAAAAGAGGTAAAGGACCTATACAAAGAAAACTATAAAACACTGTTAAAAGAAATAGAAAAGACACAAAGAAATGGAAAAGACATCCCCTGCTCATGGATTGGAAGAATAAACATTATTAAAATGGCCATCCTACCAAAAGCAATATACAGATTCAATGCTATTCCAATCAAAATCTCAATGGCATTCTTCAAAGAAATAGAACAATTATTGATGAAATTCATATGGAATCACCAAAAACCCGAATAGCCAAGCTCTACTGAAAAAAAAAGAAGAAATGGAGGCATCACACTCCCAGACTTCAAACTATACTAACAAAGCCATAATCATCAAAACTGCATGGTATTGGAACAAGAACAGACATACAGACCAATGGAATCGAATAGAAAATCCAGAAATAAACCCACAGATTTATGGTCAACAATCTTTGACAAAGGAGCAAAGACTATGCATTGGAGCAAAGAAAGTTTGTTCAATAAATGGTGCTGGGAAAACTGGGTCGCTACATGCAAAAGAATGAAGCTTGACCACTACCTCACACCATACACAAAAATCAACTCAAAATGGATTAAAGAACTAGACATAAGACCTGAAACCATAAAATACATAGAAGGAAATATAGGCGAAACACTACGGGATTTGCACAGCAAAGACATCTTTACAGACACATCACCCAAAGCAGTGATAGTGAAGAGAAAGATAAACAGCTGGGACTACATCAAATTAAAGAGCTTCTGCACAGCAAAAGAGACAATAACAAAACAAAGAGAAACCCCACCAACTGGGAGAACATTTTTGCACCCAACACTAATGATAAAGGACTGATCACAAAAATCTGCCAAGAGCTGATGAGACTCAGCAACAACAAAGAAAATAATCCAGTCAAAAAATGGGCAGAAGAGCTAAAAAGAAACTTCTCTGAAGAGGAAATGCAAATGGCCAACAGACATATGAAAAATGTTCAACATCACTTGTAATCAGGGAAATGCAAATCAAAACTACCATGAGATACCATCTCACACCAGTGAGAATGGCACATATTAAAAAAACTAGCAACAACAAATGTTGGCGAGGATGTGGAGAAAAAGGAACTCTTGTGCACTGTTGGTGGGAGTGCAAACTGGTCCAACCACTATGGAGAGCTGTGTGGAGATTTCTGGACCTACTAAACATAGAGCTTCCATATGATCCAGCAATTCCACTCCTAGGTATTTACCCAAAGGACACAGAAACATCAATTCCAAAGAGCACCTGCACTCCTATGTTTATAGCAGCACTGTTTACAATAGCTAAGCTTTGGAAACAACCCAAATGCCCAAAAATAGATGACTGGATCAAGAAGATGTGGTACATATATACCATGGAATATTACTCAGCATTCAAAAAAGATAAACACATGCAATTTGCAGCAACATGGATGGCACTGGAAGGGATCATGCTCAGCGAAATAAGCCAAAAAGAAAAAGAAAAATACCGGATGGTCTCACTCATAGCAGGAATCTAGAAAACTTAAATAAGGGACCAGGAAAATGAATATAAGAAAGTGAAAATCAAAATCAACAAAAAACTATGAACCAGAGACACTTTTTGGGGGGTGGGGGGCGGGAGGGGAAGGATTGGGGTCAGAATGGGGCGTTTGCAATTGTATGGGGGAATATAAAAATAAAATTTAATATTTAAAAAAAAAAAAAAAAAAAAAAATAGTAGTCAGAAGGTAAAATACCTCAGTGCCTCTTTTCAGACCATAAGACTTTGAGCATAGAAACGCACAAACAATTGTATGGGGAATATAACCAAAACAAAAATGCATACATTGTGCAAAGATGAAAAAAGATGTAAGAATTACATAAAATAAAATATTTAAATTAAAAAAAAAAGAACAGGATGAAAAGCAAGGACTAGCTCTGTTCTTCACTCAACCCCTGACATCTGGCACCTATCCTGGCATGTAATAAATACCCCACAACAACTAAAAAATAAATGATTATAATAAAAGATTGGGTAGAAAATGTAAATTATTTGACATTTATGCTAAAGTTTATTTGAAAGCTTAATAGTAAAGTAAAATCCAAATACTTGTATTACTTATTCTTACCTGAAAAGATTCCCTGAGGGTAAAGAAAAATATGAGGCACTATAAGGAGAGAATATGACACCTTGTTCTATGAAAATAGGCCTTAGTTTTGTCTGGTCAAAAGCAATGCTTTTCAAATCCAGTAACCACTAAAAAGAACAAGGGATATTTTTAAGAAATAGATTCTTTATAACACCCACATAATCTTAACTTACTGGTTTGCAATGTAACCCATTAATTTGAAATTAAAAAAAAAAAACTGACATATTATATTAAAGAGTTCGATACTGGGAACTACTGATTTAATATGGGCCACCTTCCCAAAGAATGTATATAGAGCTCTGTTCTGTTTTGGGTTTCTTTGTTTTTAATCTGGGCAGTGGCAACATTTTAACACTAATAGGACTAAGGATAAAAGACAAGTAGATGTTAAAGTGAAAGTTATAAAATAAATGAGATCTGTCTGCTATATCTTGCTTCCTCTTTGTTATGTGTTGGCTTAGGATTCTCTTCCAGCCTTATGCATGGCTGTATCTTCATTCTCATCCTAGATTGTAAACAATTTGGGGTAGTATTCAAAGCCAAATTATCTTATTTACCAAGAACAGAAATTCTAAGACTGGACCTTATCACTTAGCTACTTGTTTCCCTTGCTTTTCCCAAATGCTCAGTATTGTTCTACAACAGCCAGAGTGGGTACAAGTAAAAATGTTGGTCTTAATGGTCTAAGTCCGAAAAAAAATGTTAATTATGAGGTTTTGGTTCAGAGTAGATTTCATTTTACATTATTTTCTGCTGTATTATAATATATTGAATGATTTGTGCTACCGTGATCTGATTAAGTTGTTTTTCTCATTATGCTTTTGATTTAAAAATGAAATAGATGAATCATGGGAATAATCTAATACATGGTTTACAGAATGCCAGAGAACTTGAATGTCTATGGAACTTTTGTAATTGAGTGGGGATATGGCTACAAGGAAGTGTGGGAAATACAGACTTTAGTTGGATGTCTTCTAGGCACTAAACTTGATCACTTTATTTTGTTTTAGATGAGGTAGTGCTGTATATGATTCAAACCCTTCAGAGTGTTACCATAGTGTACACCTACCACCAAGGCACTGTAGTTCTCCACCACAGTCAGTTGGGTAACATTCACACTTTGCTTTCTACCCTCTCCCTGCCCCTCTGATAGTCTCAACTCTATGATCAGATTTCTAGGATTTATTATTGGTTTGGTTTTGTTTCTCTGTATTCCACATATGAGTGAAATCATCTGATACTTGTCTTTTTCCTTCTGACTTATTTTGCTTAGCATTATCTAATCCCTCCAGTTCCATCCATGTTATCACAAATGACAAATAGCATTTTTTAAAAATAGATGAGTAATAGTCCACTGTGTGTATAAACCACAATCTCTTAATCTATCCTTCGACACTTAGGTTTTTTTCCAGAACTTGGCCATTGTAAATAGTGCTACCATGAACATAGGCATGCATATCTCCCTGGGAAATAGTTTTTTTTTTTAATTCTTCAGGTAGATATTTAGGAGTGGAATTACTGGATCATATGGCTAATCTATTTCCAATATTTTCATAAACCTCCATACTCTTTTCCACGGTGACTATGGACTAACAGTATATGAGAATTCCTTTTTCTCCATATCCTTGCCAACACTTGTTTCTGGTCTTTTTGATGTGGGCAATTCACACAAATCCTTTTATCAGGGGAAGAAAACTTTCTCAGGATCACCCAGAAAGTAGAATAAAATTAAGGAGAAAATAAAGAAAAAACAAGCATTTTAGAGAATTATTTTAGAAGTTCCAACTTACAGGGATTTCAGAAAGGAGAGTAGAACGTGAAGTAGTGTAGAAAAAAATGATTTAAGAAAAGTGCCCAGAACAAAGGGCATGAATTTTTAGATTGAAGTAGCATCTGCATGTCCAGAATAATATAAAAAGCAAAATCTACACCAAGGTTCACTCTTGTAAAATTTTAAAACAATAGAGATAAATATAGGAACTTGAAAGCATCCAGAAAGAAAAGAAAAGGTAAGTCATGTAGGATCAGCAAACAGACATCTTAATGTCAATTTCTTTAACAAGTGCCTAACAACTACAGTTCAAAGTGCATTATGGTTTGAAGGGATGATTCACCACTAAGACATCAACTCTACATATGGATCCCTCTAGCTTATGGAAAGATACTTCCTCTGTTGAACATAAAGTACTTTAACTCCACTTTATTTCTCCTTGGAGCCAAATTTCTCTTTATGTCTTCATATAAATGAAAACAGATAAACTTAAAATGAATCCTTTTTGTATATATAGTCATAAACCCAAAGTCAGACCAATTTTTTTTAACATTTAAGGTAGATTTTATGATTTTTATTTTCTCCCACCACCATCCCTATATACTTCTGCACACCTCCCACTTTTAACTCCAGAAACCTCAATTCAGTTATTAATATCTGCTAGTTTATAATTAGTTTGTTTTGTCAGTTCACCTGCTTTGCTGTCTTATATAACTCATATGTATATGAATAATACAATTAGAAATTGTCTATTATTTGTCTTTCTAACTTAATTCCCTTTGCGTTTCTTCCATTTCATCTTTCCTTATGGCTGGATAGTAGTCCATTGTATATACCTCATCATCTTTATCCAGTCCTCTATCAGTAGGAGCTAAGTTTGCGTCCCAATCCTAGCTATTGTAAGTAATGTGCAGTAAACATTGCGGAGCACATAATTTTTCATGTTGATGTTGTTTCTTCAGATAGGTACCCAAAAGTGGAATTGCTGGCTCACATGGTACTTCCATTATTAGTTTCTTTAAATTAAGTCAGACTGCTGTCCAAAATGGCGGCATCAATTTGCATTCCATCAACAATTAATTAGGGCTCTTTTTTCTCCATATCCTCTCCAGCACTTACTGGAGGTCTTTTTGTTGTGTGCCATTTTCTGAGGTGTGAGATGACATATCATTGTGGATTTGACTTGCATTACCCTTGTTTAAAATGATGAACATGTTGTCATATCTCTGAAATATTTGACAGTTTGGGAAATAATACTGTCAAAAATATGTGGAAAAGTTGTTATAGGCTTGTTAAAAGTAAGTAAATTAAAATAAAAAGGACTACTAATAAGGATAAAGTTTTAATGGAAATCACATGTCTTTCTATTATACTGCTTGACTCAGACTGAACAAAATTTACTTTCTGTGATAATGTGAACATTGACTTGATTTAGTCAAGAGTCATTACATAATTATAATGGGTAGATGGGAGAGATGATCTGTAAGAATTAAATATTTACTGATAAAACAAAAGTATAATATGTGACTAAATATTTAAAATTAAAAAGCAGCTTACATAAAAAACTTAAAATATTTTTATAATCCTATTAATTACAAATGTGGTATTAAATATGGCATCAATTAGAAATGTGTTGATCACATGGAAAGTCATTGCCTTTGAATGAGGGTGGGAAATGATTTGGCAGAGATCCATTGTTTTAAAATTTAAGTATTTTAGTAAAACTTTATTTTTCACTTTTTGCAAGAATTGCTTTAATAAAATAAAATTAGAAAATAAAAAGAAAAGTATGTACAAGGTGATCTGGTAATACTCCTTTCAGTGTTTTTAATAAATAAGTGAAAGTAGTTATATTTAGACCTTAAAAGAAATCTGGTTCTGGTTCTTGATATTTCTAAAAGAAATATCAAACTTTCTCTCTTTAAGATATAAATTCATGAGAGTCTATGTATAGGCATTTTAAGGAAACCTACTACAAAGAGATGCTTTTATTTTCTCAATAGTAAATACACATGTAGTACTTGGGAAGTAGAAATAACTTAGAATGTAGGATTATTAATATGTGTGCTAAAGGGCACTATAAACTTGGTAACAAAAATAAATCTCTCCAGTTGAATGTTTATATAGATTATTTTAAAAACTGGTTTATTAGACTACATGATGGTTTTTTGTATTGAGTAATGTCCGTCTTTACTTGACAACAAGAACAAAACACTATCACTAAGATAATCTGATATTCGAGGTAATCTTTATGTATTGTACAACACCCTAATCTCTGGAAAACTGAGATGCTATTCTCATTATTTCTGGTTCACATTAGCTCTTTGAGACATTTGAATGGACTTGTATTTCAATGCATCTTTTGGAATGACTTTATGGTGATTGTGAACTGTACCGTATGCTCAGGGAATTCAGATACCACTATTCCTTTTCTTACCATTCTTAGATCTTAGCACACACACCTTGTATATTTGGGTATAACACAGATAAATTGCTTCCCGTTCTTTCATTTTAGTTTACCTTCAAACACCACTTTTAACTTTACCTAAGGACTGCACAGAATAGTTGTAGTAGTTTATTTGTTGTTTAACTGCAAAGTAGAAGGATGTCAGCCTTAGTACATCTTTGTGAAATACTAACCACAAACAGATCAAAAAACAAGTTAATTGCTGGGCATAGCTCATTTAAGTTTCAATATGAAATATTGGGCATTTTGGTAGAAAAAAATTGGATTGCATACCCTTCCAAATATAGGCACACAGATGAAGGCAGAATGAGAAAGTTCACATTTCAGGGTGCTCAGATTTGCCAAATGATAAAAGAAAATAGTATTTAAAAGTAACTACAGAAGTAATTTGTGAAATAGTGGGAAATATATTAAAATAAGAACAAGTCCACAAAACGTGATAATGGTGACCAAATTGGCTCAAATAAAGTTATGAACATCATCATCAAAAAAGGTTATGTATTAAAAAAAAAAAAGAAAAAGGAGCAGGCCCTCTACATATTCTCTTAGATCAAACCAATATGACCCTATTCCAGGAAAGGTGGATTGGTACTTTCTTTTTTTATTCCTACGTAGGTCAAAGTTTAAAAGGTAAGAACTATCATATCTGACTATTTCTCTCTTACACATACCTTTAGTTTGTTTTTCTAAGAAAATATTTATTTATTTATGCATACAAGAGCTGGGGCGTAGGCCAGAGGTGTGTGGGAGCTGGAGAGTGGGTGTAAGAGGATTCACCAGAGAGGGGAGCAGAACAGGCGGATTGATTGAAATACACTGCTGAGAGGAGCACCTGGTGAGACAGGAGAGGTCTGCTGCTCCTTGTGGGTCAGCAACCTGACTGAGGATTGAACTTGTGTTGCAGATAGCTTCATAGCGCTGAGACTTAACCCCTTGAGTCAGGGAGGCCCACATACATTTAGTTTTATTGATATTAAATGTAGTTACTTAATTTTGGTGAAAACCTTGAGTATGCCTTGCCCTGAAAGGTTTTTCCACTGCTGATGAATATAGTGTATTCTACTTCCTGCCACCCAGGAAGTCCTTGCAATTTTTTTCCATCATCATGTTCATACAGATAACGTATGACCATAAAAAAATCAGTGATAAAATTAATTTTTGAATTGACTTTGCAAAATTATTGCCTAAACATTAATGGATAAAATATTATTCTAAAAAATCCTATTTAAGAGAATGGAAGCAAAATAATTGGAATCTCACTCACAAAACTTAAAACATATAGAGATTTTGCATTAATATTGGTTTTGAAAACTGAAGCTGGTATATGGATTTCTTTCTGTTGTATAGTATACCAGACCTGAATTGTAAGGCTAGGGTAATAGAAGTCTATTCGTAATTTTAATAATCTTTTTTACTAAAATAATAATACCAAGGAGCAAATGATGCTGGTTCAAGACAGTTTCTTTCTTCCTTGTATTTGAATATCATGCAGCTATATAAATTTTAATGCTCATGTAAATAACCAGCTTACATTTAAAAAACTTTTTAATTGAATGATATCAAATACTTGTTATAATCTGTGAGATAATTGAAACTTCACAATAAAATTCATTCAATACCAATAATAGCATTCATATAAATACATGCCTATGGTTTATTGACAATTTAGTACAATTCTAAGGACAGATAGTTATCTTCTGTTGTAGTTTTCATATTAAACAAATTTCAATTCAAAACAGTAACTATTTTAATATATTTGGAAATTTTCCCCAATTATATATTTTCTTCAGTTTGAACAAATCCAGGTACTATCACGTTATTATACCTATTCCAATATTATTGTACCTCTCACTGTTTCAAAATAAATTTTCCATTTTGACTAATAGAAAAAAATCAGGAGTAAATTTAGAAAATAACTCGTCTGGACAGCAGAACACCATATTTCTGTTATTTATTACAGCATATTCTCTGCTGAATAAGAACAAGAAACAACATGGATAATAAATAAATAATTAGGATTCATCTTGTATCTGTAGTGGATACCAAATGCACAGTTACTGTGATGAAGGCAGGAGATAAATGGTTTATGAAGAAGATTCATTATTGAGTTATATCTTCAGAAAATAAACATACCAGAGTAATTTTAAAAAAGTTAAAATTTTAAAGTACCTTGTGTGGTGTTTAGTTCAAGAAATAATACTATCAAAACAATTAGAATTTAAACATCGGTTATATTTAGTGTATTTTTTTGTGATGCAGGGATATGATTATAATATACAACTTTTAAAATATTCATTTAACGTTTTCCGAAATAATACTAGATAGAAACTGCAAGATAATACTGTTATTACTATGCAGGGTCACATGATTTTCCATTTTATCATTGTATTTTCTCACAATGGTAATGTAGTAGTTAATGTGGTTGGTGTTCATTGTATAGACAACTAACACCTGGCTTACTCAGGCTAACACTCTCCCACCAATAAGTAAAACTTGGTAGGATAGATTGTCTAATGCACAGATCTTTTGCTGTAGTTACAGTGTTAAGAAGTCCTTATTATTATGAATGTGCATTATGAGTATATTGTACACAGTCCTGGTATGCAAATGTGTAGCATTCAGAGAAGTGAAATAATTCTGTGTTATTATTATCTTTGTAAATTACATCTTAAGAGTTTTTGAGGACTTTATGATGGCAGTTTTCTATAGTCACAGTCATACAGTATGTGCAGCACAAAGTGTTTTCTTTCACTATTAACAATAACTGAGCCAATGAAAATACTCTTTAAATATATACTCGGCAAGCAGTTATCTGGCTCTTCCTTCTTACTATCCACAAACCATCTTTTATTATCGTCTTTTAAGACAGCATACGAAACAGCTTTGTAAACATCTGTTTTACATTGTTAATTGTCAGGAAAACTGGGGATTTAAATGCTTCTTTGGAATCCTCTTAATCCTATCAAGAAGAACACGTTGTATATGTTTGTCATTTCTTCTTAAGATTGTTCCTTTATCATTAAAGAAATAGAAATTGTCTTTATTTTCTAAAAATGACTTCTAGGATTCTAACATTTTTACAGATATTTCAAGATATTGCTTTGTTGCAGTTAATTGAAATGATTAGCAACTCAGGCTATATTATGCCTTAAAAAGATGCGTGATTAATTTGGACTAGAATATATATAATGTGCCTTTTCAAGTAATTTCCAGAATTTCCTTGGGTGTAGTCCATGTCAAATATGCAATAGTTGAAAATCAATAAGAAAAGATATTTGTTAGTCAAATAACAGATTAAATTAGAGCTCCAAATCTCTTGTCATATTTATTCTTTAGGAATATAAGCTTTATTTTCATGGACTTTTTCTGTTCCATAATCGAACCATTAATGTCATATGGAATATTTCTGACACTGATGTACTAAAAAGGCTTTTGCTATCATCCATTGTATCTTCTTCCTAAATGAGAAGGATCTGTTGTGATAATTATTTAAAAAATATTAAAATTTTGCTCAAGTTGTTTTGAATTTATAATTTAAAATGTAAAAGCAAATGCACCTATCTCTTGAGAACAGAGAGCGCATCCATAATTTAATAATTAAGTAATGTGTAATAACCAATAATCTTTTAAACCTATAAATAAATCTAAGTAAGAAGAGTATGGGATTTTAAGATAAGTAGTTGATTGTTAATGAAAACTTTCAGAACATAGTCATTTTAAAATATTTTATAATCTTTATTTAAGTTGCTTTACTTTTGTGAGATTAGAATTCATAGTGTATTTTTCTTTTTAAAAGACTTGTACTTTATTATTTTCTAAACTGGTATAAATTGGAAATCACTATTCGCTATTTATATCTACTTTTCAGTCTGCTTTTCAAACTTGTATTGAAGTGATATGGAACTAGGCCTTATCACTGCATATAAAATTAATTGAAATGACATATTGTTGCAGTTTCTATGGCAACCATATCATGATGCTGATGTTCTTAAAAATTTATAAACTATAATCTGAGATATGCTAATTCTAGTGAACATAGTTAACACATATTTGCTTAATATTCAGTTTAGTACTAAACTTCATCAACTTTGAAAGTAGGTTGATAACATATTGTATACAATTAAAAGAGGTTTTTGTATTAAGCTCTTGAATTTAAATATTCTTTGTAGAAGCCTACTATTCTAGAACTTTATGTGACTAAGTGAAGGTTTTAATTTATTATTGTCTTAAAAAGACATGAATTAACATGACCATAATCGTTGTTGGAGATACTCACTATTGTTGTCTCCTCCCACCTCCCTTTAAAAGAAATATTCAAACCTAGTGCAAAACATCTTGATGAAAACTTAAGAGTTCGATAAAATTCAGTGGCTTATTTAAATAACAACAAATGTCCATTCTTGGAACATTGACTTATTTTTTCAGCTTTCTTTGTTTGTTTGACTTTAGCTGGATAACATCTTTATCTTATTTGTATGATTATGATACATGTTAGGTATAAAACTTAGCAAGTTATAGAGTAATTTTGCATAGCAATTAAAGACTGATTTGAAAGTATGGTTGAAATTTCTTTTGTAACTGATTTAAAACTAAACTATGTAAAATATGTTATTTGGAATGGGTTTATAACATATATTCTGTTTTTAAATAAAGTTTTTTAGATATAGCTTTTAGTAAGATAAAAACTTTTAGAAATGTATTACTTGTTGCCTAATAAAATATCTGAGTTAATTTAAATAGTATATGCTAAATAAAGTGAATTAACATCATATATAATTATTAAATATACTTATGTTAAACAGTATACATATGCTGGAATATTTGGTAAAAATTAATTTTCAACAGATATGCAATAGGCATTTAAATGATATTTATTAATCATAAAAGCATAAAAGAGATCCAGTTAGTTAGCACACTTTCAATTTGCTATGCACATACCAGGCACTCAATAAATACTGAACTTTGAACAAAAATATGGAAAACAAGCAAAAGTCTTCAATGTAATATTGTCATTTAAAAGCACACATACACAAAAGATATCCTCCACTTAGTATTTTTAAAATCAGGAACCTGAGATTTGGAAGAAAGATTTTTAAGTAACACATTTTATAATTAGAGAATTCAGTCAGTTTCAATTTTTAAAAACACAATGTTAGCATATAATAATACATAAATAATAAAATTTCTAAGGTAACTTATCAAACTTTGAAGACTAGTAATATTGGTACATTATTGGTTTATTGTTTGATATTTATCAGAAATAGTTTGAAAGAATTATTTTTGTGTCACTTGCTTGTCTTTCATTAGGCTCTGGAATGAATTTATATGATTTATCAAATGTTTCTAGTGTAGCTAAAATGTATAATGAGTGGAATAGTAGTCATCTCAATGAATTGTGAATCTTAGATTTGGAAGTGTTTCTTCAATAGAGAGAGGCACAGATGGAGATGCATATACTTTAGCAGAGTTACTTGATGATGAAAAGGTAACATGGTATCTCAGCAGGGCGTTGTCATAAGGCATACTTTGATTTTAGTGAATAAAATTTATTTGTTTGAATTGTTATATAACCATCATATTTTTTTCCTTTCTGTGTTTTTATGATATTCATGTTTACCCATGTAATTATTTAGATGACTTTTAGTTAGAAAAATCTACATATCCTTGTTAGATAAACATTTGGATGACTGATAAAAATTTCACTTTTCATCTGGATTTTATAGTGGCATCAATTTTGGCATCCTTAAACTATAAAATAACCGCTACTTTAACAAGTAATTTTCTTTTAGATTGTATTTCAAAAATACTAGGTCTGGCATTTAAAAATATTAGATCTAATATGTATTTTTTTTTGAGTTAGAAGTTTGTAATTTTATGGTTTCTACCACATTTCTTATAGTTTTATTTCATTATATTTTGCTATTGATACTCTATTTATAGCAAGGTGAAGCTTATATACTAGATAGTGACAACGTTTCCCACATTGTTAGGATTTTGATTTAGAGATCATGGATTTGGTGTTTGACTTCATTATGAGCCATGTGTTCTGTTTCCATAATCATTGGCCTTTCATTTGATTTTTCATTAAATGAGGTTTCTAACCAGGATTAGTTTTTGTCAGTTACAATAGGTTTCATGTGTATATCCCTCCCATTTAAGGGAAGATGAACTGCCAGGATTTTGTATGGTAAAACCAAGGGCCTCTGAGATAAGGCTCTGGGGGCATTGTGCAAATCTAATGTTCTTCCATGAAGTTGGCCCACCCCACTGCGACTAAGAAATGAGATGATTTGAAGGCTATTACATACTTAAGGTTTTCATAGTGGATTAGAGTAGCATTACTTAGCACAGGTGTTTCTATAATTGGGATTCCCTGGGAAAATTCAGCACTATATTCTATAACACTCAGCTTTCCACATGAGTGGAGGAGTGATCCAATGTTAATTTGCTAGGCTGTGGCATGAAACAGGGGAATGGGGTTTGGCTTGGGGGCCTGTTGCTTCTCCTCTTGGAAAAAACATTTCCTGTTGTCCATTATTAACCTTCTAGTGCTCTTTTAAAAATTTAACTTGTTATTTTTATTATTATTTTGCTGACCAAACTATTGGAAGGCCCCAGCTCCAGTCAATAAGGGGTGACTTACGGTCTCATATCCCACAGGGTAGCTTCTGAATGTCCTTTTTCTTGAGATAAGTAGAATTAATTGTTCTCGCCTTGTGTAAAGCATTACGTTAAAACAATGTCTATGCACCCCAGCAGCAGGAAAATAACCGAGACACTCCGGTTACAGTTCACGGAGGAAAGTGGGCTTGGAGTGGCCTCGCAGAAGTCCCCAAGCACCGGAGGCATAGTCAAGGCATAACAAAGAACAACCATAAGTTATTTCAGGGTTTAGCAAGGGAGTTAATAAGCCCAGCTGGTATCTTTCTAATGCAAGGCGTGAATACAGGAAGAACGTGTGCGTAAAAGTGGGAAAATTGAAAATTGCTGATCCAATCAACGATCATTATTTCACCGAATCCATTGTTAGCATGAAAGACTGATTTCCTGAGAAATGGGCGACTACAGAGCTAAGTGTCCAGCAGGCGGTCGGTTGCCTGAATGTCCCTTTTCTGCCCGCATTTCTCATCCGGGGGCCACTAGTGACCTCGGGCCTGGCCGCGCCCCTGAGTCCCTTTGTCTGTCGCCTGCCCCGGGGGTGGAGAGCTAGTAGGAGAGGAACCCCGGGGGGTGCAGGTTCCGCGCTGGACTGAGGTAGCTGCAAAAGGGAGCTCGGTCCTTTGCAGAGCTCGCAGAGGATGCTGTGCGTCTCCGAAGCTGCCTGCACCTCCACGCCCCTGCTCTGGAGTTAGTGCCTGAAGTTTGGGGCAGCAGCGCCTACCTTGGAGCTGCAGACTCTGGCTACGAGCTTTTTGCTCAGCTGGGAGACTGAGCCTTCGCTAAGTTCCCGGTTATTGGTTTCAGCTACCGGACAGTTGAAGCCCTCAGTCTCCCCCGCCAGGTCTCGGAGGGCTGGCCGTGCCTACCGGTCGGCCGGTCTACTCGCGGGGCGCCCTCCCCTTTCTTCCCCGTCCAGGGACGGTCCCGGGGGATCGCGAAGGCTGTGGGCCGGCGTCGCCCGGGTGGGTCTAGACCGCGGGAGCCGGGCGCAGTCTTGCGCTCGACCTCAAGGTGGCGACTTAGGCACGTTAACGAAACTCGGCGGAGCCGGGCGGTTGGCACCCTCCGGTTCTTCCACATATTTTCCTAGTTTTCCCGCGGCTCTCGAGCCGGCTGAATTGACTGTTTAAAGGGACTCGAGTTTAGATGAAGTGTTCGGCCAGAACGGCGGAATGTGCGTGTGTGTCGGTGTGCGCGCGCGCGCGCGAGGGGAGGCCGCGGGAGAAGGCGGTGGGGTGCAAAAGCTTCGGTGGAACCCGTTTGGGGCGCCGCGAGCCTCCGCCGCATCACCTGAGCCCTTAGGCCAGGAGACCGGGTGGGCAGAGGCTCCCGCGCCGCTCTGCAGCCGGAGATGCCGCGGCCGGTGCGCAGCTGGCAAAGGGACCGAGGGGTCTGGTGGCTGCGGCCAGCAGTAGAAGATTCGCTAACCTCCTTTGCAGTGGTGCCCACAATTTATGAGTGGAGAGACCTGGAAAATAAAGCCCAGCGTCGCGCCGTGCCCTTCTCCGGGGTGCGTGCTGGCTGATCGGAGTGGGAGGGGTTTTAGGGGGTGGGGAGGGGAGACACACAGACAGTGAAAGAATAAACGTGTGACAGTCACACAGTCTTACCTCCAGGACGAAAGGACACGGTTCCTAGAACTGAGATTTCCATAGCCAGTCTGCATCCCAGCTGTTTCTCCCGTAGGCTCTTTGCTGCCTAACACAGCCTTCTGACTAACTTGGACGAGGCTTGAGCTGCCCCCCCTCTTTTTCCTCCCCCTTTTCTTTCCAGACATCCCCTAAACTCAACCCAGGGCAAATCCTGAAGTCGGTACAGTACAGAGCTTCCATTCAATCGTGTCTGTGTGTGTGTTGGGGGGTGGGGGGTCCCGTTTACAGTTTTGCTTAGGCAGATAGAAGAGGTAGATGGTTGCGGGACTTTGGAGGGGTGCATGGGGCTGGCATGGGGTGTTGGTGGCAGGGAAGCGCGACTTCTGTTAGATCTTGGTGCTGCAGGTAAGGTCCCCCTATTCGAGCTGCCCTCCTACCGAGCTGCCGAGGCGGCTGAGAGCGGAGGGCGAGCCTCCTTGGATGACTGGGGAGAGGAGGGGGGTGGAGTGGGCGAGAAGTGGACCCTGGACAGGCTCCACGAATACATTGTCTTGGCTCTTGTCTGTGCCCGCTCAGCTTTCAGGAGCCTTTCAAGCAGGGTAGTATGCCCTCGGTTTTTTTTTTTTTTCTTTTCTTCTTTCTCCCCTCCTAAAATGTGTTTTAAAAGAAGCGACTGCCCTTCTAACATAAGTTAAAAACCTTTCTCTGACTTTCCATTTGAGGTGTCAAAAGGATTAAATAAATGAAACTTTATTTGACCGGGGAGTTTACCCAGAGACTCAACGACATCCCGGGTCTTTGGCCTTATTCTAATTCCGTGGTGGTAATTACCCTTCGTTTCTTTAAGTGCAATAGATTTATTGCCTTAGAGACTATGCACAGTTTGATTGAATTATTCATTTTTTTTTTTCTTTGGTGTAGACTGCATCTGGGGACTCTGATGTGACGTGTAGATTTTTTTTTTCAGGAACAAAGGGAATGTGGAAATGAAAGAGAGAGGGAGAGAGAGGCTGGCAGATGTAATGAGACGCGGTGAAGGTGTACGCAGACTGGCACTCCCACGCCTCCCTTCTGCTCTCACTGCAGCCCCGGGTAACTCGCAGGCTAACACAAACAGCTTTTCTCCCGCAGCCTGCCCTCTGTCACTGTAAGTACATCAGCCTTCTCTTATCAGCATGCAGATTCCAGCCACGCACTCCCCTAGCCTTGGCTTTGCACCTAAAGACAGCAGGCGCACATTTAAGAATTAACTTTCCTAAGCCAGGAAAGGCATGTCTGTAAAACTTATTTTTGATTTATCCTTATTTTTCTTTGAAAAAAAAAAAGTTCATGCATTTTTACCACTTTCCCCCACCTCCTTTGTGGCGGTGCTGCTGCTGTTACTGTCGCTACCGCTGTGGTCTTCCCCACAGGATGACGCGCAGATTCAAATGAAATTTGATGTTACTCGCCATCCATGTAAAGTCCAGGGACAATGCCTTGTCTTTTTGCAAAATGACGTCTTAAAGAAGGCAGACCATTCTTTGCAGTTTGCCTCTTGCTTTTGTTGTGGCAACACGAGAGTTCCGACCTTTTTGAGGCAGAGTCCCAAGGGCACCGTTATTTGGGAGTTCGGGCTATATGGTTACACCAAACTTAACCGAAGTGCGATGAACTGCTGGAGTGGGGTATGTTTGTTATCCCTGTTTAAGGAAAGCAACTGCTAAAACTTTTCTCCATGCTGTAATTAAAGTTTTCAACTTCCCTTTTGGCTTTTATACTCTTTCACGTACTCTTGGTTTCAGTAAAAGTTCTCATCCCCCCGCGTTTTGGAGCTAAAGACATTTCTGTGTGTCCTATTTCTACTGTAGCTATAGAGCCCTTTTCTGCAAGAAGTTGGCGACCTTAAAGATGAAGTCATGTAGCTGTGAATTGTCCGCCGGTTGGTGTAAGGAGACTTTCAGGGCGAGAACGCGAGGTTTTAACAGTTGTTTTGATTTTGGCGTGGGTGCTTTCAATATTAACTTCTTGAGCAGAATTCTTTGCGTTCCCCTTCCCAAGTTCAGGAGGAACCTCTCTCCAGGAATCGTGCGCGCTTTTCCTTTGAGGGTTCGCGCCTCTTCTCTGGAGGTGCGAGGCCAAACTTAGCAAAGCCGTATTGCCTTTGCTGGTTGCCGAGCGCGGGACACCGCGAATGCAGAGAGGCAGCGAGAGCTGTGAACAGGTAAGTCAGCCCCCCACCGCTCGTCTCGCGTCACCCCCTGGTTCCCCTAGCTCGCCGCTCCGGACTTCTTGCGCCGCACGCATGGGGTCGGGCCACCTGGGAAGGTGAACTCCAGCGCGCGGGAATCCGGCCGCGGTGCCTGGGTGTTCTCCGCTCCTCGCGCGACTTCTCTGAGCCCGTAGGCCAGTGCGGGCTAGGGGGAGAACCCGGCACTGCAGTCCGCTGTGGCGCACCCCGCCTTGCCCCAGCGCTGTACTGTTGCGCCCCAGGCGAGAAAGGAAACCCTTAGCGCGCACCCCCGCCCCAGGGCCACGTGTCACCCTAGGCACAGTCTCAAGTGCCGCTCCGACACCCCAAACTTTAGTTTCTTCCCTTTAGGGATCGATGTTGTGTCCCGCTCCGGGTTCCACCTCATCGTTCTACTTTGGTGTCAGTTTGTTAGAGAAAAGTCTAAAGAGGATTCCAGCCACTTCTTGCCTGGAAGTCCGTCGCGGCCCAGTATTGGGGCCTTGAACGCCAGAGATTTTGATAACATCGCTTCCTCCCTCCCCCCCCCAACTCCTTTGCCTCCCTCCAGCGGCCTGCATCTGGTCGTTGGGGTCAGTCTTACCCCCCCCCCAAGTCCTTAAGTGTTGTGTGATTTAAAGATACGGAGCCGCTGGTGCTTGCAAAGTCAAACTTGTAGCAGCAACTTTAAGGAACCTAGTCGCGGCCAGCGTTTCCGTCCCGGATGTTTCACCTACTGCATTGGCTCTTCCCTGAGGATCAGGCTTTGGGACTTGCATTGCCCGCTTTCCTCTCAGTTTTAATTCTGCAGGCTTTTAGGGCAGGTCGTTCGATTTTGACCTCTCTAGGCTTTGGAGAGAACTTTTGGCCTCTTTGGTTGAGTTGCAGGGCAGGTGACCCAAGTGTGAAACAGAAGGCTGGGCCACATTCATTCATAAAACCAAACAAAAATAAAACAAAACCGAGAAGAGATTTGATTCCTGTTAGGTTAGAATCACCGGTTTGAGCTTGCCCCTTGGCCCTGGCGGGTCAAGGGGGCATTCCAGGCAGTTCTGGGAGAGAGGACATACAGAGCTGGCAAGCAAGGCGAAGGCATTCTCTTCACCTTCCCTTAGTCTCTGGAGCCTTGAGGCTGACTTTGGAGTCCTGAAAGTTACTAAAGGTATAGGGGACACAAGATTTCTCCTTGGGGAATAGCTCTCCTTTCAACCAGCACTCATCACGTCACTTTAAGATCCAGTTGTCAAGCATCATTATTTCCCATTGGGGTAGAAGTATTGGGCTATTCCTTCTGCCCCACTGATCCCATGTGCTTGTCCCCACTCTATTTCTATCCTTTTCCTCTTCTTGCCTGGAATTCATATGAAGCCATACTTGGAATATACTTTGGGAAGTCAATATATGATTGACATTTCAGCTTGTACCATCTTCTGCCATTGTTTACTCTCCATTGTCCTCAAAGTTAATGTACCAAAGAGGAGGCTCTCTCCCCTTTACCTTTTATCACTTAGTCTGTGGGAGGTCTTCCTTCCTTCATCTGGCACATATAAGTTTCCACGCATTCTCTGACTTTTCTGGCCATCATTTCTGACCCCTCCCTCCTGGTTCATCAATTTTCACAAAGTTCCTGTTTAGGAAGTATTTCAAAGTGGTCATTTCATATCAATTTTACATAGTAAGGACCACTGCTTTACAAATTCCTGCAGGTTATGCTGCTATGTCAGAACCTCTCTCCCAGCTTTTAATCTCAGACATGCTTTTTAACTCGTCACTGACCTCAGTTTCTCAAATCTAGCCTCTTTCTTTGGGCCTGGATTAAGGAAGGCCAATCTCACCTCATGCACACTACCTCTATCTAGATAGTTCTGTGTTTGCTGCTGTCAAAGCCGGTTTTCTCATCTATCCCTTTTACTCTGCTTGTGTACTCCCTGACACATTGATTATTCCCTCCTCTTCCAGTCTCCTAGCTTTTTTGCACTAAGATAAAGCTCCAGGTTTGCTTCTTTAGGCCACTCTGTACCCTCTAAACTTTTATCTACCCCACACATGCATCAGAGAATCCTTAATTTTTGTAGGTTATTGTGGGGCCTTTTAGACATCATTTTCTACTTCTCACTTGGGCATTTTACATGTTGCCTGAGTTGACTGAAACTCTTTTCATCTTCTATAATTTCCAATACACCTCTCTTGAAACCGTTCCCCAGATCTTTCCCTCTACATATAATCGACACATATCACCCATCTGATTCCAAGTAGCACAGACCTAGCCATCTAATAAATGTAGAACTATTTACTGTTGTGAAGGTATAATAATTTGGGGGGTACTTTTTACACGTATGGCTATTTATAATAATTTTAACCCACAAACTCCATAATTCACGTGGCTTCCAGAACATTGCCACCTGCTTACATTCAAACTCTGTTAATTGCTTTCTTTTCTTTTTCTCTTGCAATTCCTGCTCCTCCTTCACCCTTAAAACTTAGTTTCTCTTCACCCATTTACTGAGATCTTACTAGCCAGTGTGCTTTTATTATCTCTGCAACCTGCATCTTTTTCTTTACTCTTTTTGACCACTTCTCTCCTTAAAAATTTCCTTCACCCTTATTATTATCCTACTGGCCACCTTTCTTTGCTTCCTCCTGGTCTGCATCAATCCTGGTCCTTTTCTTTTTCTGCTTTTCTGTATCTCCCTTGACTCACTGTCGTGGTCCAGTTCTGTCCCTCCACACTCCTCAATATTCAGCCCCTTCCTTCTCGGTCACATAACTTTTTCAAAGCACAAACTACCACGCTCACATTTTCCTCTTCCACTTTCTTCTTGTCCGCAGTTTGCTAATTTCTGTCGCCAATTGTCTACCTTTTCCCTATTTCAGTTTCCCTTCCTCTTGACTCCTCCTTCCAGCAGCCCCAGCCCTAACAGCACTCCAAGGGTTCTCACTCAGGCTGTCTCTCTCCCACCTAATACTTTCGTCACCACCTCGGCCCCCAGCTCTCCTCTTCTTTGTCTCTCTCCAATTCTCTCCTACGAGTCTCTTCTCTCTTCCTGGGCGCTCGCTCCAGTTCCAACTCTGCTCCTGCCGAGCTCTCTGCCCTCTCTCTCCCTCCCTCTCTCTCTCTCCCCGGCTCTCTCCTGCCTTTGCCTCCCGCTCTCCCCACCTCTTCCCCCGGGCCCCCCTCTCCCTCCCTCCCAGCTTCCCCGCCTGGCTCGCTGCCTCCCTCGCCTCTTGTCTCATCTTGCCTGTGTTGTCTGGGAGGGGAGCCCTGCCTCCTCTCCCCGCTCAGATCAATGCCCTGGCCACTCACTTTCTGATGTTGCACGACGGGAAATGCTTTGAATACTTACGACATGGCCGCTCACACTGATTGCCAAGATTGACAGCACTAACCATCGCCTTCACTTGTTTCAAGGGGGAAACCCCTAGTCACCCCGCTTTGCGTTCACCTCCCGGCACCCCGGCGGCCAACTTCTGCGGGTCGGCGCTCCCCCGTGCGCTGCGGGACACCCCCGCATACTTCAGCTAACGGGCTCGGCCGGCCTCGGCGCTGGGTGGTTCTGCTCTCTTGCTCCCGGGGCTGTGCTAATTGACCTAACATCGACTCCCCATGACTTAAAACATTTTTTTTTTTTTATTTGTATCTCTCCCTTTTTCTTTAATGCCATTTACTCCTGCGGCGCAGCGCACAAGGAGCCCTCCCAGCGGTACCATCCTGGAGCCCGCCCAGGTAACCAGGACGGCGCTAGCGATCTGGAGAGCCAGGGCGGCAGCGCAAGCGCGCGCGGCCCGCTGTGAGCTACCTGTTGGGGAGCCGAGGAGGGGTAGGGGGCTGGAGCCCCGGGGCCGGACCGCGGGTCCCAGAGCCTTCTGCTCCCGCCCTTCCCCGGCAGCTCCGGGGCTAGTTTCTCGGAGCTGGGACTGCGGGGCTGGGGCAGGACAGGAGCAGGGACCCTTGCGCAGAGCGCGAGGAGCTCGGCGAGGGCTCCGGTGGCCGGAGCCGGGGCCGCCCAGCTCCCGCGGGCTTCTGCGCCGGGATGGGGAGGGGGGGAGGAGCAGGGGGAGGGCGCTCCGCGGGGCCGGCGCGCAGGGGGAGTGGAGCCTGAGACGAGGGCCCGAGCGCTCGCTGGTGGACGCGCGAGCCCGGGATGCGTCCCCTCTCGGAGAGTTGCGCCTTGTTCCGGAGGCGGTGACAGATCTGCGCGGCGGGCTTCTGGTGCTCCTGCCACCCCCCCACCCCCCCACCCCATGCACTCCGAGCAAACACATGTTGTAGCTGTAGATAACTGTGCGTAGGACACCCAGGCAAAGGGGAAGGGGAGCGAGGCAACGCGACCTCTGACAACAGAAAGCTGTTCTCGCCATCCTAAGTATTCGTCCGGAAATCTGTCCGCCCTCTCGGCCCACTTCATACCTCCTTCTCCGCCTCCCCGAATAGGTGTGCTAATCTGTGTCACTGGGAATGGTGTGCAAAAGAAGTCAGGTGGCTTAGAGAAAGAATTTTTAAGTCTGCGTGAAGTTTGAGGTAGGTATTCCATTGAAGTTTCTGCAAGTGTGTGATGGAGGACGCTGGTGTAGTGTCTCGCGCTCTGTCTCTCTGTCTCTGTCTGTCTGTCTGTCTGTCTGTCTGTCTGTCTCTGGCTCTGGCTCTCCCCCACCCCAGGCGTGTGCAACTCAGTGAGGGTGCAGAAGGGACCGATGGGGAGCGATGCCCTGTGTGCCCACGAGAGGGCGGTATCCCGAGGGCTTTGTGAGCTTGTACCTTGTTATCGCTGCAAACTTGGGTTCAGAGAAAGTTAGACCGAAACTTTCAAACTGATAGCGCGTCTCATTCCGGGATATCAGGAGAGAAGGGAGGAAAGAAGGAAAAGGCAGTAGTGAAGACAGAAGAAGGACGAGAGGGGGCGAGACAGGGAGGGAGGGACAGAGAGACAGAGAGAGAGAGAGAGAGAGAGGAGAGAGAGAGAGAGAGAGAGAGAGAGGAGAGAG
>NW_023605275.1:0-25915 GCF_014898055.3 Talpa occidentalis
TGCTGAGGGCCTGAGAGAAAAGGTCTTTGCTTGTGAGAAAAATGGGGCGGAAAGAGGGGAAGAAAAAGCCAAGAGAGAAAGGGCAGCCGGAGAGGGGCAGTGCCGTCCCCAGCCACTCTCTCTGGAAATGCCACGATGGCAACCAAGTGAAGGGAGCTATCTGAAGGCAAAAATCAATCCTGTGGTTCTCCAGCAAAGAGTGGGTTTCTGTTACCTGATCAGACAATAAGACACGAGGAATCCCCCCAAACCTAAATCAGACTAAGCTAAACTTTCTGGAACCTTACATGTTACTGGTGTGTGCAATGCAGTTTCTGGTAAGTTACTGTTCATCCCACTCTACAGATGGGGAAACTGAGGCACAGAGGTGCTAAGTAAGTTGCTCAAGATCACCAGTTAGAGACCCAAATTCTGCTGAAACATGGCAGCGGGACACTGGTCTTATTCATGTAGTTTATTTTTTTATTTATTTAAAAATATTTTTTTTAAGATTTATTTTATTTATACAAAACTGGGGTACAGGCCAGATATGTGGGAGGGTGAGAGGATTCACCAGAAACAGAGCGGGGAACAGGCAGAATGCCCGAAATACACTGCTGAGGAGCAGCAGGCGAGTCAGGAGAGGTCTGCTGCACCATGTGGGTTGCTCCATGGCCGGCAGGGATCCAACTGGTGCTGCAAAGGCTGTGGACAGCTTCACAGCTCTGCGCTCAACTGCCTGCACTACCAGGGAGGCCCCTTATTCATGTAGTTTAAAGATGAGTGAGTGTTTTACCATTTGCCTTTGGAAAGTCTCTGCACCCCCTGGGTCTCATTTACTCACTTGTAAAGCATGGTCCCAAGGTACCCCTGTTCTGATAACCATATGTTGTGAGGATTGTGAGCTGTCTGTCATTACCATGGGAACATCCGAAGCCACCCTTCCCAGACTTTTACCTGGGCTAATGTGTCTGGAGCGTAAGAAAAAGCCGATGATTGGACACTTTCAGGATGGAAGCAGCATAGGCTGTGTGGGTTTGAATCCCTGCTTTGCTGCTTACCAGCTGTGTGCGCTTGGGTAAGTCACTTGCCCTCTGAGCCTTTCTTGCTTATTTTCATTGGGAGAATGATGAATGATAGTTACAGTAGATATTTATTGAGTGATTATTAAGTGTCAAGTACTGTGTTAAAGACTTTGCACACATGAGCTCATTAAATCTTCATACCCACCCTCTAAGAAAGTTACTTGTATTCTCCCCATTTGAGAGATGAGGAAACTGAGGATTAGACACTGTGATCTTAGATGGGTTGTATCATTGTTCCTGGAAAACAATAAAAACTCAAAAAAGCTTTATTTCTTGCTCCTCAAGTTGATCATTCTTAAGGACCCTCCAAACAGCAGGGCCAGGAGCATAGCCAGGAAACAGGAGTAGAGAATAACTTCATCTCAGAGAGGCAGTTATTCTTTTTAAAGAACTGCTATACTGCCAGACCCAGATGAAGCAACTATTTTGGAAAGACTATCAGATTCCTCCCAGCTCATTTTGGAACCTCTTTTCCCTTAGGGACCATGCTTTACAAGTGAGTAAATGAGGCCCCAGGGGGTGCAGAGACTTTCCAAAGGCAAATGGTAAACCCACACTCACTCGCCTTCAAACTATATGAATAAGACCAGTGTCCCGCCGCCATGTTTTGGCAGCATTTGGGCCTCTAATTGCCACACGTGAGCTGGGTGATCTTGAGCAATTTACTTAGAACCTCTGTGCCTCAGTTTCCCCATCTGTAGAGTGGGGATGAACAGTAACTTACCAGGTTACATGTAGAAATTGCATTGCACACGCCAGTAACATGTAAAGGGATTTGGGGACCTAAGATGGGTAGATGAGCCCACCATTGCCAAAGAATTCACTTAATCCCATGAGCCTTGCTGAAAGGCATCCTTGACACAGACAGCTCATGGAGAGAAGTATTCGGTGCCTATAGGAACCTGGACCATGAATGCTGAGCCTTAGCCACTGTGATCTCACCTAAGCCTGTATCAAACTATCTGTCCAGGCGTGCCAGAAGCCTTTGCTTAGACCGTGTCACTATCCGCTGAGAGACAGGCATTCTAAGCCCATTTTTCAGAGGTGGACACTGAGGCTCCATCTCACCATCAGCAATGGGCTGGGATGCAAGAACAGAATTGATGACCTTGTCCTCGCATCCCCCTCTCTCTCTCCCTCCCTCCCTCCCACAAAGCTTCCATTTTGACTCTAAATGTCTAACAGCGAGGAGATTAAAAACAAGTGCTCAGTGCAATTATCGCAGAACAGTTAATACATAATTGCATATTTTTGTAAACAAGCTTAGAGCTTTTTCAGTGACCTCCCTGTGGCTTTGTGGTTTTGCAGATAAATTCTCTTCCCTTTTTACACTCTGATTTTAATTGGGAGCAAGGGCTCAGCTGCTGCTGTTCTTGCAGCCTCCAGCGCCGTTCCTGGTATGTGTGTCCTGCATGTGTACTCGGCCATATCGTGTGTGTGTGTGTGTGTGTGTGTGTGTGTGTCCATCCGTGTGCCTCTCTGCAGACACTGCAGAGTTAAGGACACTGCAAACTTATGACTGATTTTGCTGAGAACGCCGGGGCTAGAGGCAGGGACACTTTTCCAGGTAAGGAAGAGCTCATGAGCTCATGCGGGCAGGAGTGAAGAACTGGAGTGTCCAGACTCTGAGATGACTATGAAGAGCTTCTAGGGGCTCATTCATTCATTGATTTATTCCATGAATACTTGTTGAGCCCTTCATGTGCCAGGTTCCCTGGAGAAATAGCCCCGGACTAGGGAGGTCTGGTCACAGACCAGCCAGGAATGTTTTCAAACTATATTTCCTATTTCAACAAGCTGCCTCCAGGCCACCCAAGTTACCTAAAACACCAAGCTTTCTGGGCGGAAATTATATCAGTTTGGTGAGGTCACCCTGCTGGCCAGAACCGCTGGATGGTTATGAGTTGTTAAAATGGAAATGAAACGATTACTTAAAATATTAAGGTGTAGTAAGGCAACACTTTTGAAATATGGGTACCTTGATGGGGGGCTACAGTGGGTCCAGTTGTCACTATAGGGGATCCTGGTTTTTCCTATCTCCCTCCTTCTCCCCACTATATGCCTCCCTCTTCTCTCTAGTCTCCCAATTTCCCTGCTGCTGCAGTCAGCAGTGGGCAGTGAGAGGCAGAGACTTGGTCCCAACTGTCCACATTCAGAGCCTGTATCACAGTCACACTTCCCTGCACCTGCTCCTGGCCCTCTCCTCCCAGGTGGCTGGACCCTGGATCCAGCTAACTGCAGCCACCACAATCTTTCCTGCAGTTGTATTTGGGGTCTTTGCTATGTTCCAAAAGAGGTTTTCATCTGGGAGCTCAATGAGGTGGGTACCTCCCGCCAGCCCCTGGCCATCCTCCTCATGGCCCTGCAGACTCCTTGGGCACTGTGGCAGAAAAGGCCACTGAAGACCACTGCTCTGAGCTCGGCCTCTACTCTGCTGAGTGCTGAGCCAAGCAGAAGCCACTCCAGGGAGACAGGGACACAGTGTGCCTTGTGCCAGTCTGCCCCCCGGTCAGGTCAGCATCGAAGGCCTGGGTGGGATGGGGTGGCAGTGGTATGAGCCAGTAATCTTAAGTATTAAGGGATCAGGATGGTGCTGGGCCCTGGGTTGCCAGCCTCCTGAAGAACGAGGACCTTCCTGGACTTGACACCAGATCCTGTCCCATCTTAGTGTGTCGGACAGCAAGGCTTGAGTTCTCGCCCTGGGCTTTGTACACTGGCATTACAAGTCCCTGCTCTGATGCACATCAGCCCTTGCCTCTCGTTTTGCTCTTATACCTACCCCACAAGTCATGGGTGTGAACTGTAAAGGGCTGTTTATACATGAAGGAATGTAATTACGCTTATGGGGGGGGGGCAGGAGAATTCTGGATTCAGTCTTCCTGAGTTCAAATCCTGATTCCACCACTGGCCTGCTATGTGACTATGGGAAAGTGACCTCTGTGACTCCATTTCTCATCTGTATAATAGGGATAATGACAGTTCCTAATTCACAGGGTGGTTGTGGGGATGAAAAGACTGAGCTAATTTTTATAAGCACTCAGCACAGTGTCTGGCACAAAGAAAGTTCTAAATAGATGATGATGGTTTAGGATAGGGTGATGATGGAAGAGGTGGTATGAAGAGGGTATTTCGACCCTGACATTGACTTTGCTCATGCTGAAGGGCACTTAGTCTTTCCAAATCTCCTCTTTGAGTCAATGACATTCACCTGACCCTGAGCAGTTGGGCAACTCACTGTGAAGTGGGTGCCAAGTCTCAGCCCCTGGGTGGCCCCTTGGGGCCAGTCTGCATTCAGGGGTGGTTGCCGAGCCTGGAACCTGTGCCAGGGTCCTCAGGTGGATCACTTTTTCTTTCAGGAGAGGCACAAGGTCTCAGCACATTCCAACTTGGGATAATTGGGATGTTGTGGAGCAAAAGGGGAAGAAACAGGCTCCACAGAGAATTCTTGTGCCTACTTGACAGTAAAGAGCAGATCTGAGCTGACATCTGGGGAAGCGTTCAGAGCGATTTTGATTATGAAGTGTTTTAAGTGGCAGAGAAAAAGGGCCTCTGGGGCCCACAAAGCCAACACTCATGTGTTTCACGGGCCTCACTTCCCGGGGAGGTGCTCCCAGAACCCCAGTCTGGTCAGAGTCTCCTCCAGGTTCTCAGGCCTGGGTGGTGTGGACAAGACAGCGGGTCCTGGAGAAGGAAGGGGCTGGGTGGGGACCTGGAGGAGGAGGGAATGATACCTTTTGGGTTCCAGTACCCATCTCACTTGCACTGAGGGCTTGGCAGGCACTTAGTGGGCATTTAGTGGGTACTTAATAGGCACCCTGTCCAGGTTCTGCAAATATTGTCACTTAGTTGACACAAGGCGTCCATCTCTTCCCAGTTTGCCTTGGCCTGATGGTGCTGATGACCCTGCGTGTGGAGGTGGGGATTCTGCTACTGCTGAGCTGGGGTCCTGACCAGGACTGGAATGTCCAGCCTGATCAGATCCTCTGCACCCTCTCTTCCGCGCCTCGGGCTTGTTACTCTCCATTCTGGCCTCTCATCTCCATGAAATCTTGCTTGGCCTCCATGCCTCCCCACTGCTGCCGTCTCTCCTGGTCTGAGGCTCTCTGCCCTGTGCTCTCCCTGACTTTGCCCCCCAGGCCATTGGGCTTTGCCAGCTCCTCCCTTAGGTTCTCTGGAGAAATGAGGCACTTGGTTCTCTGGGATCAGCAAAAGCCCTGTACTTGTCCTCAAACTCCAGCTGTGTTTCCTGTGCCAATTTCTGGGTCTCAGCCTCACAGGCTTCCTGAAACAGTTGTTGGGTGGCCTTGGCTGGTGGCTGGGCAGTGGCTGGGCTGGGTCCCAAGGAAAGCGTGTGCCTGGAGAGTTGCTGGTTCTCAGCCTGTGGTCACACGGCCCCCACCTCACGTGGGCCCTCTGCTGGCTCAGCCTCCAATGCCACAGACCTCCTGGGTTGCCCCACGTGGAGAGCAGGAGTTGGGGCCTCAGCACTAAGGGAAAAGAAGAGCTGTGGTCCATGGTAGGACCGGGGGGCAGAAACCACCCATTTCCTGGAGGGCCTTTTGAGGTGATGAGAACTGGAGAGTCCCAGCTCTTCCACAGGGCTGGAAGAGCAGGACATGGGGAGGATGGGTATCCTGGCTGGGTGTCCTTTGCCTGCTACCTTAGGTCTTTGACGCTCCTGCCTTTGGCTATAACTTCCTGAGTAAAAATACTGGAAATGGGGGTCATTTTAGGTGTGCTGTGAGGATGCAAGATGTGATGCCAGGCAGGTGATGAGGGGGCTGCTCCCTCTCTCCCCTCCTCTAGCATCTCTCCTTTCTCTCGTCAAATCCCCACTGAGGATCTCCAGGCAACAGGCCCCCTGACATATGTAACACAGGAGAAAGCTGCACCCCTGTCTTTGAGGCATCTCAGTTAACATAATACAATAACAACAGCGACAACTTTGCAAAATCTCAGGCTTACCCGGACCTGCTGATGCAGAGTCTGCACTTAAGCAGGATCCTTGGCTGATTTATTTTTTTTAAAAGATTTATTTATTTATGCATACAAGATCTGGGGTACAGGCCAGAGATGTGGGGGATGAGAGGACTCACCAGAGACAGAGCGGGGAACAGAACAGGCAGACTGACTGAAATACACTGCTGAGGGTAGCAACAGGGGAGATAGGAGAGGTCTGCCGCGCCATGTTGGTAGCTCCCTGGCCGGCTGGGGATTGAACTCAGGCTGTAGTGGCTGCGGATTGCTTCATAGTGCAGTGCTCAACTCCTTGCACCACCAGGGATACCCCAGGATCCTTGTCTGATTTAAATGTACATCAAAGTTCTGGTCCAAAGTACAAGTCCCAGTCCTAGGTTCAGCTTGATTTGGGACAAATTAATCAATTTCTCTTAGTCTCAATTTCCTAATCTGTAAAATGAGGTGAATGAAAGTTTTTCCCCAGGGGTTGTTGTAGGGATTAAACACGAGAATACATCTGGAGAGAGTTGTCAGGCCCCCAGGAAAACACCCACAACCAACCCCAGCTTTTGAACCCCCCTACATCCTTAATATAGTTATTGTTATTAGTCCAGCAGTCCCTCCTTACCTCGGGGGGTACTTTCCAAGATCCCCAGTGGGTGTCTGAAATGGATATACCTATGATAAAGTTTCTAAAGTGGCACAGTAAGAGAAGAACAATAACAAAGAATGAAATGGAGCAATGATAAGAATACAGTGTAATAAAATCATGTGAACCTGGTGTCAATGTGTCTCTCTCAAAATACCCCATATGTACTATTTTCAGTTGTAGGCCGTGAGTAACTGGAACCTGTAAAATGAAACCTTGGTTAAGCCGCCACTATTGAGTAGTAGTATGAGCTGGCGTCTCTAGGCTATAACAAGGTGGGCTATAATAGAAGGCAGAGGGCTAACTATCTGGGGAAGGTAGGAAGGTTCCACTGCACAAGTAAATGAGAAGCATGGAGTGGGGGATGGAAGCCAAGCAGAGGGAAGGGCAAGAGCAAAGGCCTAGAGGCAGGAAGTTATCTGCATCTGAAGGGGAAAGGTCATCCCCTGTGTAACAGGGTAGTCCCCAGGGAAAGGGGTGGTGCCAGATTCCCTGCCCAACCAAGAGAGGGTGGAGCTGAGCAGGGAAGAGATGAAGAAACTGGAGAGGTGACTGAGGAGGAAGGAAGGATTAAGAACCAGGAGACCTGGAGGGGGCACGTGGAGCAGAGAGACCTGTAAAGAATCTGTACTTGCTTCTTGGTCCTGGACTGGTTGAAACAGATGTGGGGGAGGGCCCTGTGGGGAGGTTAACAATGGCAGCTTTTATCTTGATTTTGATTTTGCTCTTTTCCTCCCAGACTTGTCTGGCTGTTTCTGACCCTTTTCTATGGGTCCCCACCAGAAGGTGCTTTAGACTGTGACACGCTTTCCGGGCTCAGAGGCCCTGCTTTGGCCCAACCCTGTTTGGCTGGGCATATACCATGAGGGGATGGGTAACTTCGGGTGCTTGATTTGGAAAATTTATTCTTCCCCTTTTCTGTATTGAACACTAATTGTATTAAAGTTCCTTTCCATTAAAAGTCTTATGCACTAGAGTATGTTTTGCTTGATGCGGTGGATGGCAGAACCTATTTAGAACAGGCAGGTTTGGGGGTTCAGGGGTGTCCCTCTCCCTGTCCCGTAACAGTTGGGCTTCCAGTGTCATGTCTGCAGGCCTGAAGTTCTGAGGACAGTGGGGTGCATGTGACTTTATGGGGACTATGCCAGCACACCCCTCGGAGCCCCAGCATAGTCTGAGACAGAGGCCTGAGGCCCCACCAGGGATGCAGAGGGCAGGGGTCTCAGGCATGGTGGTGCAACCAACTGGCTTGGGAGCACGTCTGAGCCATCACTCTTGAACTGTTCGGGGGGCAAGACGGCTTCATTTTCATGGCGTTCTCCCCACTTTCATTTGAGAGACCAATTACAGAGCGTTTTGCACCACAATTACCGGCATTAAAGCCTCTCAGTTCCGTTTGATGAATTTTAGTAGTAATTGAACAGAGGAAGCCATCACACGGAGATTGTCCAATTGAATCTGCCCACGCGCTGAACTGTGAATTCCAGCCCTCTGGAAGCGACCATAGGGGTCCCACGCAGAGGCAGCTCGCTCCCTTCCCACAGGGGTGCTGCCCAGGGACAGGCCACTCTTAGGGGCTAGGATGAAATAGGAGTGGGGAGGGACCTTCGAGGTCTGGGAGCCTGTCACCTCAGAAGTTTCAGAACCAAGCATCGGTGGACTGGATTCATGCTTTCATTTATTATTTATTGAACAATTATTTCCATCGCCTTTACTGTGTTCAGGCCCCTATCCTAAGTATATATTACAGATATCATCTTCTTTCATCCTCATGGAAGCTCCAGAATTAGGCACATTAGTGTGATTCCCATTTGATGGATGAAGAAACTGAAGCTCAGAGAGGTTGATTAAGTTTTTGAAGGTCACACAGCTAGTAAGTGGTTGAACAGCGGTCAAGAGTTCCTCTTCTTGTTTCCTTATTCTCTTGTGGTGTCTTCCCATGGCCTTGAGGACAGCTCCTCCAAGCTACTTGGGAATTCTTATAAGACTGTCCCCAAGACACTCTGTGAGCACCTCTCTAACTGCTAGGGGAGTTGTCTGTCCTCCGGCTGTTGCCTCACCTCAACTGGGAGCCCAGTTAGGGTCCAGACAAGTCTGGATGATCTTTAAATCTCCCCCTGGGCTTGGTCCCTTGTCAGCTTTTGGGAAACGTCTGTTGGTAGGTGAGAGGGATGGAGAGTTGAAAACCAACAAGGGTGTGTTAGAGTCTGAGCACCCTTGCCGCAGACAACTCCCTTTCCTCAAACTTGGGATTTTCTGCTTCAACCCTTACCTGAGGGGCTTAGGCCCCTTGTGAGTGACGTGGGCTGGTCTCCGTCTCCCACCCCACTCACCCCTATGCATCTAATGTTGGTGGAGTAGCAGCTGGGCTAGTTCGGCTGAGAAGCAATGGGGGGCGGGAGGGTGGGAGGGAGAGTGGAGAAGTGACTTTCCAACCAAGTCACTGGGTTTGGTCTTTCCTATTGGCAATCCCATAATCCCACTTCTGTTTCCTGTAACTCGCAGGTCAGTAAGTGCGGGTCAGAACCCTGCCTCAGCTTAGCTCCCTGACTGGGTGGGGATGGGGCGAGGGTTGATGACATAGGCAAGGCTGCCTCTTAGAACAGATTGGGTCCTGAAAGTTTTGAGGTCTAGCTAGGGAGGACAAGGGTGCACATTAGGGGATGGAAGAGCTCCCCAATATTTTTAGAGCAGTGTTTCTCAAACTTCAGTGACATCAAAGTTACCTGGAACACTGATTTAGAGATTGCAGGTCCCTGCCCTCACAGCAACTGCAGAGCTCAGGATGTCAGGGTCTGGGGATGTGCATTTCTAACAAACTCCCAGGTGACGCTGGTGATGTTGCCGCTTCTGGTTCAGGACCACACTTTTTACTTGGACCAGTATGATGACATTGGACATTTTTCACTGAGTGTTCTCTTGGAAGGTGAGGGATGCTTCAGCTGGCTCAGAGCTTTCTCCGACCCCAGGAGAGCCCTCACCAGGGTAAGCCGGGACCAGGGCATCTCAGGCAGGGCTGCCAAGCTGAAGAGGCTCAGCATTATGATAGAATCAGAGATGGGCCCCCACAGAAAGTTCTAGAAAATCCTGCTGATCAAAACCTGGGGGGCTGGGTGGAGCAGTAGAAAGAGTGCATACTTGGAAGGTTCTGTTATGTCCTAACTATGTGGGTGCATGTGTGTGTGCGTGGGTGTGTGTGTGTGAGAGAGAGAGAGAGAGAGAGGGAGAGAGAGAGACATTTTGAGCAAATTTCTTCCCTCGCTTCCTCAGTTTCTTCATCAGTAAAATGGGGCTAGTCACACCTGGTGTCAGGATATAATTGAGATTATGAAAGAGTCTCTAGCCCACTCCTGCCATTACATGCAGGTCCTTGTTTCCCATTTTCCTTTCCCATCCCAGAGGTTTCATTAGCCTGGAGTATCTCAGCTCCCCCTCTTCCAGCTTCTGCCCATCCTCTCCAGCCGCTGGACCATCAGCCTACGTTATCATAAAAAGAGGCTGGATTTTAATTTGTGGAATGTGTCTTTCTTCCTCCTTTTTTTTTTTTTTTTAAGAAAAGCCTAATTAGGAAGCCCGTTAAATGCCTGCAATTCCAATATAATTCTATTAAATTCTCCCTGTAAAGTTAATGTTACAGACTTTTTAACAGATGTTTTAATTAGGCATTGTTATTAAAGAGAATACTGTAGAAATTAAAACCAGACCCTAAATGGGGAAAGAAAGGCAGTTTTCTTGTGCTGGTAAATGGTGGCAGCCGCCCAGCAAAGAGCTGTTGGCAGCAGGTCATGAAAAACAAGCACAAAAGGAGGGGAAACGCTTGGTGCGATCCGCAGTGCTCAGCAAGAGGGAGAAGTACCCGCGCCTGGTCCACTCAGCCAGCACCACCTCTGGCCCAGCCAGCTCTGCGAACGGGGAGAGGACGTGGGAGGGGCAGCGGCTCGCTGGCAGGGATTGAAGGGCTGGAGTCTCTCTCTATTGGGGTCTTTCTGTTTAGGTCCCTCTCCTCTGACCTCCACGGCAGCCACGACTCTTACCCATTTTATAGAAAGGGAAACTGAGTCTCTGAGACATGGGGTCATCTGCCCAACTGTCACAGGAGGGGGCTTGGGTTTCAGATAACTCGGATTTTTTGCGGCCTGGTGTTGGCTCGGTCCTCTAGCAGCTGTGTCGTCTGGGGGTGATACAGGTCATGAGTTTGTGAGGCAGGGAGACCTGAGTTGAAGTCCAGGCTTTGCTACTTCCTGGCTGTATGTCCCTGGGCTATTTGCTTCATCACACTGAACCTCAATTTCCTTATCTGAACGTGGGGAAAATAGCAGGAGCTATTAATTCAGGGGTTAAAATGAGATATTGCAAATAAGATCCAAAGCACAGGGCCAGGCAGATGGCAGGTGGTCAAGGAATGATGATAGAAGGGAAAAGGCTTTCAGCCAGGGAGTGGCAGGGCTGGGACTCCGATCTAGATGGCCCCGAGTCTGGCCTCTCCCTGGCAGTGCTCTGCCTCACGCCCAGAGGCTGCCACTGGCTGTGCCCTGTCACCTGGGCACCACCCTCACCTGTGATGCCAGCCAAAGAGGGCTGGGCCAGAGAGCTTGGTGGCTCAGGTAAACCATCCTGCTACAGGGAGTAAGAGTCACTGGTTGCTATGAAGGCCCAGCGAGTGAGCTCCCTTGGGGATGGGCCACCTGATTCCCTGACTCCCCTGGGGAGGGAGGAGCAAGGTTGGAGAGACTTGGCTTCAAATCCTGGCTGCTCTGGCAGCAACTGAAGCCACCTGAGCCCCATTCCTCTGAGACTGTCTTCTAGCTCCTTCTCCCAGTGCCCAGCCAGGGGCCTGGGTGAGAGCGACTCCCTGGAGACACTGAGGTGGCTGACATACCCTCTGGGTGCATCTGGTGACATGCTCAGATTTACCTTTTCCAGGGGGTAATTTTCTTGTCCATCCTCCAAGGTTGTCAGCCTGAGATTATTCAAATAATGTTTATTTTGGTGCTGTGGCCCAGATAGGTCTGCCACGAGCACTTTCTCGTGAGCTTGAAGGGAAGAAAGCACTAAAAGAGCAGCCTCCATGCGGGCCTTATCCCTTGGGCCCCTCCCAAGGAAGCCTCAGTGGTTCTTGTAGACCCTGGTTACCCCGCCCCTCTCCCTGTGTCTGTCACCACAATTTGTGTGCCCTTTTTAGGTTGAGGGGCAGCTCCTTGGGGTGACTCTTACTCAGCATGGCCTTTCTTGGGGCTGTCATCACCTGGGTGCCCAGGACATACTTCCTGGCACTCAGGAGGTGCCTCATCTTTGCTGGATGTTGAAGGATGACTTTGTCTTCCCAGCCCTGGGCCTGCCGGGCTCTTAGTTTCAAGGATGTACAGCAGTTCTTGGTCCTCTCTTTGTAGGTGGGAGGCTATTGTGGAAAAGGCTGCTCTCTGGAGCCAGCCAATTGGGTTTGATTCCTAGTCTTGCCCCTTGCTAGCTGCATGGGCCTGAGCAAGTGCTTCGGCTGCTCTGAGCCTCAGTTTCCTCATCTGTAAAGTAGGGCTGGTAATAATGTGTCCAGGTTCTAGGGCACCCAGAAGCATCTGAGGCATATATAGTTACAAAAGAGGTGGGCAGAGCAGTTATGATGTGTGTGTGTGCGCGCGCTCGTGTGCGTGTATGTGCACATACACCTAGAACACACAGCATTCTGGCCACATAAGTAATCTCTAGAGAGTGTATCTGAGAGTTTCTACTTATCTCTACAGTTTGGATTAGTTTTAAACCATGAAGCTGTAATATTTTTGAAATGAAAAAAAAAAATCAACAACATACCCAATGCGGACGTGAGTGGTGGCGTGGAGAACTCTGGTGGGTGGTGGTCAGCTGATTTGCAAGCAGTGATGTAGCCTTTTAGCTCACGGGAGGTGGGGGTTCCAGCTGGACCACCCTCCACTCTGGACAGCTGACCCAGCTTTGGGCCCTGAGCAATTGGGTGTGAGCCTTGGCTCTATGACATCTCAGCCCAAGACTTCAGAAAACATCTCTGAGCCTTAGTTTCCTTGTCTGTAAAATGGGAACAATAGAATCTACAGCCACACACCAAATAATGATTTTGGCCACCAGTGGCCAGATTACATGACAGTGGTGCTGATACACAGCCTAAGGGGGAGGTGAGCACTACCATCTAGGCTGACGTGACTGTTCTCTAGGACATTCGCATGGCGATGAAATAGCCCAGTGATGCAGTTCTAGAATACGCCTCTGCTGTTACTTGACTCTTGCAGGGCTGTTGGAGGGGAGATGAGAATGGGTATGAGGCATGAGTAAAGTGTTCACACCACAAACACAGCAATTTTGATGGCTTTGTGTTTTCATCTGCCGCCCCTGCCCCAGGAGGCCAGGATCACCTCCTGAGGTCAAGGGAGGATGCCAAGAAGTAAGCTGGGTCACTAAGTCTGGTGGGCAGTGGCCAGTGTTTATCTTGCCTGACAATGTCAGTAGCATCCACACTGCTGACCTGTCCCTGCTCCTGGAGGTGCCCTGTCTTACCTCTACTCTGGTGCCCTATGCTCTCTACTGAGAGGAGGAGGAGATGGGGACCTGTGTGGATCTCACAGAATGGATTAGAGATGTAGGAACTCAAGAACCCACAAGTTTAAATCATCAGGAATGGTCTGCGTGTCCATCAAGAAGAGTCGGGTTGAATAACTTACCGTATCTCCATCCCTGGAACCCCACACAGCTGTTACGAGTGAATTAAACCATGCCTTCCAGTTAGGTGAGCAATTCCACAAGAGATTAAGTAGCAAATGGACAATTAAAGAATAAAGTTTATAGCATCATCTCATTTTTATTAAAAAAAGATGAAAACAGAGATTAAGAAATTTTTCTTACATAATCTGTACTGTGAACTTGCATGACCAGTAATAACAAGAGCTGCGACAGTGATAATAGGGGTTTGAAAAAATATAAAAGAACCTTGCACAGTTGAGTGCTGAGTGGGTGGAGTCAAGATGCCTGGGAGACTAGCCCAACTGGGGCGTGGGGTTGGGGTGAATCGGGAGCCAGAGAGCGGAGCCAGAATGGTGACCCTGGGGACAGGAGCTCAGGGCCAAACATGGGGTGACAGAAGTTTCTACTAAGTGACCCCAAAGACAGGGCTATGACCTATGACAAGGTTAGTCCCATAAGCTGTCCTCTTACCCTGCACATCATGGGCTGCAATCCTTTTTGAATGAGTGTGGGTGTGGCAGAGAGGGTAATGCTGTCCCTGCCCCCTGCCCAGGATGCCCACTTTCTAACCTGCAGAACCCGTGAATGTGATAGTTTACATGACAAAGGGGAATTAAGGTTCATATGGAATTAAAATTGCTAATCAACTGATCTTAAAATAGGGGGGCCATCCTGGATCATCAGGGTGCAGCCAATGCAATCTAAGGTATTCTTGAAAGAAGGAAGAGAGGCAGAAGAAAAGTCAGTGCCCAGTGATTTGAGGTGAGAAGGACGCAACCTGCCATTTCTGGTTTTGAAGGTGGAAGCGGTTCATGAACCAAAGCCAGCAGGTGGCCTTTGGGAGCGGGAAAAGGCAAGAAAATGGGTTCTTCCTCCCTAGAGCCTCCAAAAAGGATTGTGTCCCTGCTGCCACCTTTCTTTTATCTCAGTGAGACCCACTTACGGATTCTGACCTCTGGAATAAAATTGTGATGCTTGAAATCACTGATTTTGGAGTCGCTTGTTACAGCAGTCATAGAAAGCTAATGCCATAAGGATCCCTTTAAAGGGTTAACATTTTAAAGGTTAGAAGTGAATTCCATCCAGCCCTATCATGGCTTTGTATGGCAGTAACTCATCCAGCTCCATCCACTTTCTTGAACAGATGTGGGTCTGGGTAACCCCCAAACACACCTCTATTCAAACCTGGAGTCCAGCAGTGTACTAGACGAGGTAGGGCTTTTGGCCTGTGGATTGGGCACTTCAGAGTGTCCAGGCATCTCTTCCTCCATTACTTGCATTACTATGTAAGGAAGGTGCCCGTTAAGACCTGCCTTGAACCCCACCCTACCACCCTTGCTATGTGGCCTCCTTTCCTAAGCCCTAGAGTCTCAACCTGTCAAATGGGCATTGGGGAGTCCTTCAGAGTTGATGTAGGTCAGGTGAGGTGCCATGTTGTCTCTGGTGTGAAGGCCTGTTATTTCAAGGACCGTGCAATGAGACATTCCTAACTGTTTTGCTGGACCCCAGAAAGCTCCAGGACTTGCATTTGAAGTGACCGAGGGGCAAAAGCATGAATCCCTGGTTTCTGTCTCATCCAGGAGAGGCAGCATGGCCTCAGCACTTTGGGTCACAGCAGGCACTGGGGAAGATGCCTCACCCCAGAGGGGTTCCAGTTCTAGGGTTCTGGGGTGGAGTCTGGGATTCTACTTCTTCACTTAACTCCCTGGTTGATTCAGATGTAGGTGTCTACCTACTGTTCTTTGAGGGATACTGATATTTGGAGATTGCAAAGCTTGGTGCCAGGCAGACCTAGATTGGACATCCATCATATCAGCTATGTGACCCCAGCCTTGTTCCCTCACCTTGCTGGGCTCCTTTTTTCTCATCTGTAAAATGTCCTTGTTTTAAACCAACATGGTGGAGAGTTTGTAAGTGCCAGGCATCATGCAACACCTCATGTGGTCTTCATAACAGTCTTCAAAGGTGGAATGATTATTTTCAAACTCTGGAAGCCTCACCCAAGACCACCTTTCTCCCAGACCCTTGTTTTTTGTTGTTGTTTTTTAAAGATTTATTTATTTATTTATACTAGCACTGGGTACAGTCAGAAGTGCGGGAGGGTGAGAGAATTCACCAGAGCCAGAGTGGGGAGCAGAACAGGCAGACTGACGATACACTGCTGAGGAGAGCAGCAGGTGGCAGGAGAGGTCTGCGCACCATGTGGGACCCTCACCTGGTGGCTGGGGATCGAACCGGCGCTGCAGAGGCTGCAGGCAGGTTCGCAACCCAGAGCTCAACCACTGTGCCAACGCGGAGGCCCAACCAGCCCCTTGTTTTTATTTATTTATTTATTTATTTATTTATTTATTTATTTATTAACTCAGGAAATAACTAATTTATTAGAATAAACATTTATATAGTTCCTACTATGTTTCAGGCTTTTCATAAAGCCTCTTCTTTTTAACTGTGGTTTCTGTTGCAGTGAATTGACTTATCTGTGGTGTTCCTCGCACAGTGCTGGGCATACAGCACCTGTCACCCCTGCTCGGCTCCCATTGTCCTAGCTGTGGACATGAATCCACCAGTAAGAAGTTATTAACACAGATGGATGTGAGCACTTGGATTGTCTAGTAATTGTCAAGTGAGCAAAGAGAGAGCAGCAGAACCTTCCCATGGGAGGCCCTGGAAGGGAAGGGTCAGCAGGGAGCCGTGATGGCTCCACTAGCATGGGGCGTCTCAGAGTGGGTGGTTCTTGTGGGCTCTTTGGAAGTCAGCCCTGATGAGCCTGCTTTGTCAAATTAAGCCTCTTCTGGGGAAATACTATATCAGCACTACATATAAATGGGGCTAGATTTTTGATACAAACATAAAGTTAATTCACTTTATCAACAATAAAGCAAACCATACCAAAAAGGGCAAAGAGGCAAACTGAATGAATAAATGGGGCTTATTGTTTCATTTAATTGTCTTACAACAAATTAAGTTTTACTTTCTCACCCAAAGCCTTCCCTAAATGGTGGTCCATCTGAATGTTAAATTGTCTAAGTGTTGAATTGTCTATGTCCCATGGATTGACCCATACTAAATACCCTCTGTAGTTCTGCTAAGAACTTTAAGGTCAAAAACCCAGTGTGGGTATTTTTTTGAGCTGCCAGAATGGTCCTTTCATTCATCCAGCAAATATTACTGAAGGTTTACTGTGATTGAGGCAATGTTTTTGAACACTGCAAAATAAACAAAGGTTCCTGCTCTCACGGAACTTACATTCTAATAAGGGAAGAGAGGAAAAAAAAAGAAAAGAAAAAACCAGAACAAACTCTAGGGGAAATTAGGTTACGTGGTTATAGGAATTATCTGTGCTATTTTTGCTGTTTTACTGTAAAACCAAAATGAAAACTCTATCATCTATCTATCTGTCTATCTATCTATCTGTCTATCTATCTATCTATCTATCTATCTATCTATCTATCTATCTATCTATCTATCTATCTATCTATCTCCCTTCTCTCCTTCCTACCAAACGAACTAGCTATCTACCTTCCTAATGGTAAATGCTGCAAAAAAGAACCAGGAAAGGATATATATAAATTAGTCAATGATTTGAGGGAGGAGGAAGAGTTGTGGCTTTTAAATGTCTGCTCTTTTTAAAATAGTGACTTTTTTTTTTTATCTTTTAAAGCAAAGATTTAAAGGAAGAAAAAGAGCAGGCCACAAGCCATGGGGCTATGTGGGGAAAGAAAGTACCAGGTCAAGGAAATGTTAAGTGTAAGGAGTCAGTGCCCGTCCCCAAGGGCCCAGTAACCCCCGTATCCATATCCTCTCCCAGCCTGAGTGGGGTGACCTGTGTCACCAGTAAGACTGTGGCTGGGTCATCAAGATTCCTGTTCTGGCCTTTCTCTCTCCTGGACCACTGGTGGACAATCAACAGCCCTCTAGAGAGGTGGCTGTGGGGGAAAGTGAGGCCCCTGGCAACCTCCAGGACTGACTCTCCAGGAGGTAGTAAGCCACCTGGAAGCAGGTCCTCCAAGCTTTAGATGACCTCGGCCCCACGGATATCTTGACTCTAGTCACCTGAGAGACCTGGAGACCCCACCATCTAGCTAAGCCTCCTCCAGATTCCTGACTATAGGAACTCTGTGAGATTGAAAGAAAGGTTTATTGTTTTAAGCAGCTACAAATTGGGGTAATTGTTACGCAGCAGCAAGACCCCACAGGTGGTGAGGTGGGAGCATGCTGGCTGCCAGAGGAACAGCAAAGCGGCCACGTTGTTGGAGAGTGTGAGGGGAGGGCCTGCATCAGTCTCCTCTCTGTAGGTATTATGAATCCTGTTTTAGCAGCTGGCCCCTCCTGAGTGCTTCTCAGGCCCAGACCTTGGGACCAAGTTCTGGAAGCCCACTTTCTTCACTCCTCTGGTCTCCTGAGATGGAGCCACATCTCCTCTTCCCAGGAAGCCTGTGATGGTATCATCCTTCCTGATGTGGTTTCAGTGAGACCTCAGGCTGAAACTGGGCCAATGCCTCTTTTTATAAAGGCCAGATTTATTTTGGTAGAGAACTAATGTAGATTTGAACAAAAAAATAAGAGAGAAAAAAGAAATTGATGAATTAAAAACAAGTTGTGCAAGACAAGTTCAGAGAGTAGGTGAGATCTGAGGGAGGCTGACAAGATGGCTCAGGGTGGTTGGACAAAGATGGTAACTAAGGGCAGTGAGAAAAAAAAAAAGTGGAAATAAGGGGGTAGGCAGAGGCTCACTGCTCCATGGCAATTTGACTTCTATGGTGGGGAGACTGGAAAGAGGACTTGGGGGTCGGGAGTGGAGTGGAGGGCTATGTCCCTAGAAAGGGACCTCATTTGCATCATGCAGGCTGGGGTGTTCCCCACCCTCCACCCTGCCAACTTCCAACCCATTCAGATATGGCTGCAAATGGTGGCCCATCTGAGTTCCAGTGAGGAAGGTCTTGGTGCTAAGTGTCATAAAATCCATTCCAAGTTGGAGTTAGGGGAAAAGAATAATCGATTGATTCACATAAATAAAAGATCACTGCCCGATGTGATCAAGAGTCTCTCACACCATCTCTTTGGCCGTGTTTTCTGCCATGTTTCTCTGAGGCTTTCCCTTGATGTTTGCAAAATGGTGGCCAGCCTCTTTTTAAGGATTCAATCTAGTGGAAACAACAGTGTTGATATCTGTCCTGCAGACTCAGAAAAAGTCCTGTATTTACCTCCTTGAAGGATTTGAGTTGTGTGGGTCATGTACCCACTCTTGGGCTAATTGCTGCCACCAGTGGCTGTGGCACTGTGATTGGCCAGCCTTAGGTCAGGTGCCTCCTCTGACAGATGGGAGAAGGGAGTAGGGTGGCTGCTCAGATGGAAATCAGGGGCTGAAGCTAACAGTGGAGGGGTGGGTCATGTGACAAGATGCAAAGGGGCATATTTAGTAGAATATCAAGAGTATATAAGACAGCATGGCCCGGGCACTAAGTCTATTTGCAATGAGATGTCATTCAGAAGGCTCTCCCATTCAACAGCCAGATGTGGCATGTGCCTTGATGGCTTCTATGAGCTATCCTTACCCTGTAACTACAATCACATCACCGTTATTCAGTGTGGGATACTATTTTGAGACTTTTCATCCCTTTGCAGTAGTTAGAATAATGCCTGTTGCTTTAATAGAGACAATCCAAAATATTATTGGCTGAAGGCATTTCCCTGCAAGTGAAGTCCAGAATGAAATATCTAGACTCGCAGAGCTGGGGCTGTTACATGGAGTCACCCAGGAGCGGTAGTACCTCCCATGTGGTGGCGTCACCATCGCCTTGGCTTTTAGAGACCTTCCTTCCAGCTCTTAGACAGGGAGAGAGGAGGTGCAACAGGAGCAGCTGCTGCTTAAACACCTCTGCCTGGAGGGGAGGTGCATGTCACTTCCCTCCGTGTTCCACTGGGGAGAAGTCAGTGTTTCCGGCTGCGTGTCAGAAGCACTAGAGAGGATGGTCTGGCTGTGTGACCACGGCACAGTGACCCCAGGCTGTGGAGGGAGCATGCATCTGCGGCGGGCAGCGAGCCAGCTCTGTCACGCCCACCCTACATTGTAGCTTTTAAAGTTACAGACTAGAAAATGGGAGGATTTTTGCCAAAGGCGACTGTGGGACCCTGAAGGGTTTGAGGTGGGGAGGGGCACATCAGTTGACTCATGCTCCTGGGGCGTGAAGGGTGCAGTGGTAATGGGATAGGAAGGAAGGAAGAGGTTTGCAGGAAGAGTCAGGCCAGGTCCCTGGCAGCCCCTCTTCTGCCCGAGCTGGAGTGGGGTGATATTGAGGCATCTTAGATTTATACTCCCGCCGTGTACTGAGGACTCACTCCTTGCCTCTTTGAAGCAGAATGCACAGACATCCCAGGGGTGCTGCCAGGTGGGTATCATTACTTTCTTGTTTAAAATAAGAAAAAGAAGATTCATGGAAGGGAAGTGACTTGTCCAAGGCCATGGTCATGTAGTAGTTTCGCTGAGGCTGCTGGTCTATATTTGAAACATCCAGGAGCCATCTCTGGTGCCAAGCTTGCCTTTGCCCCATGCCATGGTGTCTTCTTGCTAGGGAACAAAGGGGGCTTGGTAATGGAGCCAGACTGGCAGGTGAATGAGCGTGCCCTTGGCATCTGCAGCTCTCCAGGGGCACCGCTTCAAGCACCTGCTCTCCCATGTCCTGCCTATCCCACGGAGTCCCCTCCAAGTCCCTAGCAGAGATGCTCCGTGTGTCCCCTCATCAGCTCCTGGGACTGCTCCGTGGCCCTGGCTTGGTAGGGAGGGGACCACAGACATGCTCCCGGGCTGGGGGAGCCAGTTATGCTGACTGGGCAGAAGGGGGCCCACGCACCAGGGCCTGGGGAGATTGAGAGGAGAAAGTGGCTGAGCACAGCTCCGCGAGGCCTGGTGATTTATGAGAAGCAGCTTCCGCGGGCCATCTGGACCAGGAACCTCAGGAAGCACATCCTGTGTGGAGGCGCGGACAGAGTGGGCGCTCTGCCAGGGAGGAGGAGGGCTGTGAGGGAGTGGGAGGAGGCAGGTGCTGGGGAGGGGACAGAGAGGCAGGCACGGGGCAGCGGCAACGTGGAAAGAACCCCAGCAGAGGAACCAGAGAGTGGGGACTCTTCCAGTGGCAGAAACTTTGGGCAGATCCTACCCTGTGAGCTCTCAGGTTCATTGACTTGAAGGTGGAATGAAAATCGTACCTGCCGCGCTCCAGAGAAGTTTAAATGGTCTATTGCTTCTCAAGTAGACAACCCCATGCCTGGAAGGGAGAAAGATAATATTATTTGAGTGTCTTCCACATGCCAAGCTAAGGGTTGGAACTGCAAAGCTTCTGTGGCTAGTGGGGGAAGGCGGAGTATTTTGTAATGTGAACTATTTACGATGAGCTCTGGGAGCAAGGAGGTGAGAATGACTAATGATCCCTGGAGGTGAAATTTGGGTTGAGGCTTGAAGAAGAAATAGGAGCTCAGTGGCCAGTGAAGCGGACGCAAAGGAAACCTCTCCAAAGGCATGACACACTAAGGTCAAATGTTGGTTCCTGCATTTACAACTCCAGCTATGAATAATCCACTGAACTCCAAACCCATATAAGTAACTTCCCTCTGGACATCTCCATCTGGATGTCTAACAGACATTTCAAACTTAGCATGACAAAGCAGAGCTATGGTCCCCTTGTCTTCCTTCCTCTACCAATGTCAGTCTTCTTCCTTCTAGGTCTTCCCTGTCTTGGTCATTTGCCAAAGACCTGGCTTTGCTGTCTTCATTTCCCTCATTATCCAGTGGCTCAAGGTTGCCCCACTTCATACCAGTTACTGGGTATGTGCAATGCAGTGCTAACCTCACATCCCCAAGTTCAGCCCATCAGCCTGTCCTGCCGGTTCTGCTCTCCCAGCTCCATCCAGCATCCACTTATTTCTCTGCATCTCCACCACGATCTTCATTGCCTAACCCACCATGGAGTCTTAGCCAGCAGCTGCAAGAGGCTTCTATTTTGTTTTTCTGTCTCCACATCTGTCTTTCACAACCCATTCTCTCATAGCTGCCAGAACTATGTTCACAAAATAGAAATAACATCAAAACACTCCCCTGCTTAAAGACTTTATCAGACAGTTATTTCCACACTAATTCTGCATGACAATTCACCCTAAAACTCAGTGCTGCACCACAGAAAGTGTTTATTTCTTGCTCAGTTGTTTGAGGGTTGGCCAAGACTTGGCTGGTCGAGGCTGAGTTTGGCTGCAGATTGAAGGTTGGGTCCAGGGGGACTCTGTATTACAGTTTCTCAGCCTCTCTGGACCAGTGGCTGTTCAAGGCATGTCCTCAAGAGGAACACTAGGGTCACAAGAGGACAAGATCATCAAGAAGTCAAGGACTTTCCAGTCCCAACACCTCCAGCACCATCCTGGGCTAAAGACAAGTCCTGTGGCTGAGTCCAAAGTCAAAGAGAAAGGAAGTCAACTCCATCTCCATGAAGCTATGGGAAAGTTGCAGACTTATAATTTGCTATAGTGGAATGAAGAATTAGGACCAATAGTTGAATTTTCTGCAAAGACTTTTAATGACTTTTCATCAAACTTAGGACAAAGGTGAAACTCTAGCCTGTCACCCGTTTTCCTCTAGCTGGGCTGCCTTCTTGACTGTTCCAAGAACATCCCAAACTCTTTCTACCCCAGGACATTTGCATTTGTTCTTGTCTCTGTCTGGAATCTGCTCCTCAGATATCTTCATATGACAGGCTCCTTCTGCTATCAGGTCTCAGTTGAAATGTCACCCACCTGGGGGCTTGTTAGAGCTGCATTGGTCTGGGCTGCACCCTAGAGATTCTGGAATGGCAGGTCTAGGGCTGGATTTCTAACCAGACACCCACAGTTGACTCTAATACTGATGGCTCATGGACACATTTTGAAAAGCACTGCTTTAAAGGGAAGAATCCCCAGGGTACTAGGAAAGATGGGGAGCATCTCCATCTGCTGGGGGTTCAAGGAAGGATTCCAGGAGAGGCACTGGTGGAACTGAGGCTTGAAGGATGTGGAGGATGTTGTCAGGCACACAAGACTGTGTTTGGGGGTTATCTTCTGATGTTGTGAGATTCCTAGGTGAACTTCCAAGTTATTCTCTCTGGATCTCTCTCCCCATCCAGTCCAGGACTTGCTGGCACTGCCTCCTATTGAGAGCTGCAACTGATGACATTATATACGACCACCATCCCAGCTTCTTGAGACAACCAATTCCACAGGAAGTCTTAGAAAGCTTTTTCTCTCTAAATGATCTTTTTTAGTGTCTGTCACCCAGAGTTGTAGAGATTTTATATCATCTATGAAATCCTATTAAGATTTTATTTCCTTATTTTCCTTTTATGATGACTGGGGTTTCCTTCCTGAGAGAAGGCCTCAGGAAGTGGGTGTGCCTCAGCAGGGCACGGGGAGGGTGGGTGACTGGGCAGCCTCAGTCTCTGGGGTAGCACAGGCATTCAGAGCTGGCAGCATCCTTCAAGGTCTTATGGCCCTTTTATCCACTGAAGATGTCCTTCTCGAGCATCCTCTGACCAAGAAGAGGCAGTTGGGGGTCTGTGGAGGCAGGAAGAAATAATCTACACATCAGAGGACCTGGGTTAAGACCTAGAGCTTCTTGGTGGGCTGGGCTTTTAGGATGGTACCTATCTGTGTGACTTCAGGTGAGCTGTTTGCCTTCTCTGAATCTTTTTTCTACACACATTATGGCAAAGGTAAGAAGTGACACAGATTTGTAGACAGGGACTGTGGAAGGACAGCTGCCCACTCAAACAGTCCCAGTGAAGGGGATCCCATCACGGATACTCCCCAACTTAGGAACTTAGGATGGGGTTACATCCTGATAGACCCATCATAAGTTGAAAATATTGTAGTACAAAATGCATTTCATACACCTGGTTCACTGAGCATCACAGCTTAGCTATCCTGCCTTAGCCACGCCCTGAGAACCTCCATTAGCCTGCAATTGGGCAGTTACCTTGAGTTTCATCTCGAGAGTAATTGCCTTCCTCTTCTCACCAGAAGCAGGAGACAGCAAGGGGCGTTTGGTATGCATGCATGATGGGATGCAAAAACACAACACTATATGAAAGTCTGTCGGCAGCCTGGTACCCTGTGGAGTATTGCTCGCTTACCCCAAGATCACACGGCTGACGGACTGTGGCTCTCTGCCCCTGCCCTGCAACCCGACAGCACCATACTGCATATCGTCAGCCCAGAAGGGATCAAAACTCAAAAGCTGAGGTATGGTTTCTGCCGTAGGCGTTTTGTTTTTGCACCATTGCTACATCTGAAAATCAGTAAGTTGAACTGTTGTAAGTCAAGGTCTATCTGTGCTTTAAGAAATCGAGTGTTGCGATCCAGTTGCCCCGGGATACCATTAGCCAGCCCCTTCGTGATTTCTTATGACACTTGAACCTCACACCTCGAGAGCGTCATCAAATACACCGACTTAATACTGACAAGAAAGAATCAGGGACAGAGGCCTATGGTCTCTGCTGGTTCTTAGCCCTGGCTGCTTATGAGAATCACCTGAGTCAACCCACTCAAGTGTTTGTTAAATTTCACCAGCTGGTTCTAATTATGCAAGCAGCCCCCTCTTTAGGTCAGTGGTGGATCTACCTGGGGCATTAGCACCAGCTCACATTTCCCCACTTGTCCACAAGGGCACTGTGAAATTGTCGAAGGGATGCAGGCACCAGATGTGGAACAGAATTTATCAAGGTTACTCCAGGTTGAGGTTAAACCTGGAACCACAGTAACAAAACTACTCATGTTTTACTGGCTCTGGCCTCATCAATATGGACCTCCCAACTTCGGGGTGGGGAGAGAACTCTATACTTAGGAATAGGGCTCATCATGTAATGGAGTTTGCAGATTTCTTTCTCTCTTGTTTCTCCTTTCTGCTGACACCTGCTGCCCATAAGCCAGGAGAAGGCACTTTACTACTCCCATCGCTGCTGATACTCAGGGCAGGAGAGACAATGCCATATCCAGTGTGCAGTATGCCAGAATTGTACCATCTGACTAAGCAGTATTGAGTTTAGCATAGAAGCGAGAAGTCTGGTCTTCCTCTCTTGGGTCACACTTTGTTACGTGCGCTCTGCAGGAGGGATGCTTGTCTATGTGGTCTCAGCAAGTTTCCTTTGAGTTCAGCTTCAACAGTCTCTTCCTGAAGTCTCTCCCTAGAGGACCAGGGCAGGAGATCCTGACCCAGGTATAAGACCTAACTAGCCTGTTATGGCCTCTTTAGAGTATGCGTTTGCTCCTTTCACTCCAAACCCAGAGATTAAACTGGTTCTTACTCAAATTGATTTGTAAAAACTACCTCCTGGCTGATCTACCCCAAAATTTGCCTTATAAGTCCATTCTACTCAGTTATCAGTCTTAGAAATCTAAACCCAACTCAGCTTGGGTGTGGACTCAAATTAGGTCAAAGCTGGGATTGCACATTCCAAGTCTGATTAATTACCTTGTTTCTCATTTTAACCCCATCATCTGAGGAAATAATAATACCTGCTGCTTATTAAGTGCTTAGTCTGGGCTGCCATGATGCTAAGCACTTTACATGATTTAATTTTTTTTAATTTTGCAAAAGTGTTAAAGAATGGGCATTATTACAACCCATTTTACAGATGAGGAAACAGAAGGGTAGAAAGGTGAAATAAATATCCCATTGCCCTTAGTATGTAGCTGGAGGAGCTGGGATTTGAATCCAGATCTAGGTGACTCAGATGCCCCAACTCATGGTCTGGCTGGGTTGTTCCTACAGAACCCACATAGATTCCTGGAGCTCCTTATCCAAGAGGTCCCAGATCACCCAGAAGCTAGGGGAACTTCAGTCTTAGCAGGAGTCTAGGATCAATGATTATAGTTTCACATTTTTTATTGTCAAATTGGATGGCATATGCTCTGCTCATGTCTTTCAATTTTATAAATTTTCCATGCTCCCTTGAGTCCATTTGGACCAAGGCTTCAGTGTTGGGTTTCAGAATATCAGAGGCAGCAGTGCAATTAGACACAGACCATCTGGTCCACTCCCTTCACCACAGAGAAGAAATACACTTGCCCAAGGCCACACAGTAAGTCCAGAGCAAGCTGGGCCCAGGACCCGGGGTCCTTCTCCCATAGCTTTGCATAAATCACCCCTCTCAGGAGGATGAGAAGGACAGATAACCATAGACACAGCCCCAGCATTAAGCTAAGCTTTCAAGTAGCAGAATTCTTTGACAAAAGGAAATCTGAAATGGAGACCTATTCTCACAGTTCAAAGCCGAGACAAGAATCAGAGGTGTGGATTGGAAAAATCCATTTTTCTTCTTGTTCCCTTCCCCCATCTATCTGTTGGTTCTTCTGAGAATGCGAAGTACTTGTTGCCAATTAGAAAATCAGTGACTTAAATATTTGGGGGTATTGAAAGGGAACTTGCTTGAGCTGCCAAAACGTAGTAAGTGATCTCTTAAGAAGTGTCCTCTAACCAATGATGTTAGTGAGTGATTGACAACCTGCAAGAAGAAGAAGA
>NW_023605276.1:0-25903 GCF_014898055.3 Talpa occidentalis
AGAGGCCCAGATGCTGCCATTTTCATTGCCCTCATGGCACCACTGTTAAGAGCAACTGCTGTCTCAACTATTCAAGTAGGACATCAGTACCATTGAAGAAAGCAGAAACTAAGTAAAGGTGGCCAAGGTGGTAAGATCTAAACAACACACGATAACCATTTTAACAGAATTCATGAGTCCCTGAAGTTTTGGCACACTTCAAAAGTGGCATAATTAAGTCTTAGCCTAACAAAATACATCCAGAATTTCTGTTCCACACCTAAGCTGACACTATATGCATCAGCCACATAAATACAGTTTATAATTCACTCACCTAGTCAGTTTCAAGATTTTGCAATGCTATATGATATTTTGGAATGCCCAATAGTGTATCTAGTTGCCTATAGTGAAACAGAATTGCTGCTTTGAAAGGAAATATCATAAATCCCCTGTGATGCACTTTAGTTAGAAGGTTCCTAAAGTATCAGAGTTATTTTTGGTGAAAAATTATTTCTTTAATTTCCTTGGAATTTAAAATATGACTAGTAGATTTTTTAGATGATACCTTAATTGCAACATAGTCAGCAGGAATAATCGGATGCTCCAATGTTGGAAGAGGTTTCTCATCAATCTTCTCGCCAATCATCACCCTGGTAGCCACATCAATGAAGTCTACCCCAAGAGTCTTGGAAACAAATGGGAAGGATCGAGAAGCTCTCAGGTTACACTCAATCACCTGTAGAGAAAACAAAATTCCAAAGGAGAGAAAAGATGATGCGTTCCAGTAACAACAATATTAATAGTCTCCCTGTCACTTAGGTTCCAGAAGCTAGTAACTAGGTCTTATTCTGCTCATCCTCCCCCCTTCTCCCTAGTGTTGTACTTTTGTTAACTGATTTCCTTTCAGTCAGTATTTGTAGCTATGATCTTTGTCCATCCTCTTCCCAAGATCCAACCCACCCCCTACATTGGTGATAGATTCATTTTAATACAGAGCTCAGATAATACTGCATTCCCACTGAACAGCCTTCGTTGGGTTTCCACAGGCCACTGATTAAAGCCTAGTCTTTGAAGGCCTTTCCTCCTCTTGCTTCTATATACCTCTCTATCTTATCATATAACACTTTCTGATAGTTCTTTAGAATGAATATTAGACTTTATCTCCTCAAATGTGATTATTTTTCCAAAAAGATTCTACTTGTAATATCTCCACTACCGTCTGAAATTTGTCCAAATCCTAACCATTCTTTAAGATTTGATTCAAACTACAAAATCTTTCCTTGAAATCACTTATGACCTACCTCTGCCAGGCACATGACACTTAAAACACAGATGCTCATGCAAACATGTGCACACACAGAGACACACATGTGGGCAGATATGTTCTCTTTGTTCTGTGACTACAGTATCATTTTAGGTACATTCCTCCTCCAGCTATTACTCTCCACTCTATGTTATAGTTCTCTACCTATTTACCTTCTTCCTGGGCCTCACTGAATTAAAGATTTATGTGAGTGGATGCTGAGTTTTATACATCTCTGTAGCTACCACATAATGGTGCAGAGTTGGTATTGAATTGATATTGGCTAAATCCACTAACAAGTAATCTAGTTGACTTAATGTTTTATATATATATATATATATATATATATATATATATATATATATTTGTAAATAGTATCCACAACAGCTTCCTTCTCTGGGAAAGGAATGAAGCAAGACTACAGTGCATGTAACTTCAGATTTCGATGGTCGCTGCATCCATCTATATTAAACTGCAGATGGCATGCAAAGATCTTCTTTCCTGTGAATCAGAGTGCTTTTCAAATCTGTGACTGACATATCAGTGCACCAAGAGCCTGTGCTTTCAACCAAGTCAGGCATTCTGTGCTGCATTCATTCTCATAGTCCGACACAAACAGCCGCAGGGGTCTCGGTTGCTCTATGGCTGTGTTCACAGAGAAGACTGCCAGAGGGACACAGACCAACATGACCTAACACAGCAGAGGCGTTCTCTTAAACCCCTTGGCACATCTTACCAAGACTTCATTTCCTCTGACAAGGAACTGGACGTTGAATGGACCAGAGATGGCAAAAGCCTTTGCGATCTTTCGTGTTGCATCCTTCACCTAGATCAGAAGGACAGGGATACAGTGTTACAGATTCCATCTTAGTTAAAAATGTAGAAAAGATACAGCATCCTAAATTTAGACTTATTTAATTTCTCTTTACAGAGAACTACATCTCCATCATAATATTGATAGTAGTAACAAAAATAATAATCCAATAGAAACCATTATTAGGCCCCTATTAACAAAACAATAGTACATATTAATTTTATAGGAGTCTCTCTCTGCCAAATATCCTTATCTCCATGCAATGATACTCTCTGGATAGACTCCTGCTTTACTTTGAGGGTGAACTGGAATCCTTTCAGTCTTCTTGCTCAGCACAAGAATCATAGTCCAAACTCTGTATCAATCGAATGACCTGCCTGCTGTGAGGTACAGGCCCTGAAATTACATGGTACTGTAAAGAGACCAGAGAGACTTCATTTATGTTACATTTCTGTTGCCCTGGACTGCACAGGGGTAGATATTATGGTCAGAATGAAATGATGTTTCCCTACAGGGAGGCCCTGCATGTCATATATAGGAATTCCTGTATCCTATCAGAACCTGTACATCCCCATGCCCAGATGGGTAACTCATTGCAAGAGGCAAAAGCCAAGGTTTTGGCTAACATACAGTTAGATGGGCCTGCTTGGATTCTGGTGGCAGGATTATTGCGAAGACTCACTCACAATACTAAGCCTGAGTAAAGTCCCTGACAACTTAAGGAACACCTGCAGGGTCATTTACAAAGATGGTCCCTAATACAGCTAAGTGTTCATATTGAGTGCTGAGGCAGAGTCATCATTCTGGGTCTTTAAAGCAGTGGTTCTAAAAGAAATGTCAAAAAAAGACATATCAGAAAGGGCTGGTTTAAGGTGAGGATGAACGGGGACAGTGACAGCACTGATTCAAGAAATTCTCACGAGACTGCTGCACACTTTCTTCTACCTGACAAACATGGATTTATAGTTGCTCACCTACATGTGGCTCTTAAACATTAGAAACAGCTAACAGTAGTTAGCCAAATATGGTCCCCAGAACAACAGCAGTAGCCTCACATGGGGGGTTATTAAAAACGCAAATTATGGGACTCAGCCTAGAACTTACGGAATCTGAAAGTGGGGATGGACTTTTTGATCAAGTCCCCCTCTTTTGATCACGTCCCCCCCTTTTTTCCCCCTCCCACTTTCAATGAAAAATGATGACCTTTTCAAGGGCTCCTTGGCTGATGGTTTGTGTGGGCAACATCAGAGTAGCATCTCCTGAGTGGACTCCTGCATCTTCCACGTGTTCAGAGATGGCATGAGAGATCACCTGGCCAAAAGAAGGTTTTAGAAAGAGTAGTCAGGCACCTACTTCAATGACACTACTGTCTTGCCCACCCCTTTGATTCTGAAAGATGGCTCCAGCATTGACCAGTTGCTTTGCTAAGTCTCTGGCGAGAGGAGTGAAAGAGTGATACTTGTAGACTTTCCAAGCCTCCCTGTATAAGGACAGATTGTCTCTAGGGACAGCCGAGGGCAACTGAGCATATCTTCCTCTTCCATTGATTAGCATGGATTCAAATATTAGGAAAAAAGAAAACTAAGTTAACTTAAATTGACTTTTAAGAACAAATAGGAAACTGAAGCATTTGGAAAGTGTGCTAGATATTATCAGATTGTTTTAGACACTGGAAAAGAAAAAAGATGGAAGAGGTGAATATCATCTAGTTGATAAATCTAATAACTTACATGGACCAGAAGGAGAATTGCAATCTAAAAACCATGAGATCTTTAATCTGAAATTTAAGAGATGCAGAGAGCAAGAAGAAAATACTTGTGTCCTCCTTCGGTGGTCAAGAGACTAAAGCAATATAAGGATAAATAACTAAAGTATATGCAACTGCTACAATGCCCAGTCAGGATTTTGAAGACTTATCTGTCAGATTCCAAAGTTTGTAGTTTCAGTTACTAGAAACTGAATGCTAAGTAATACGTGTGTCTTTGAGAAATGATAAAGCTGAGAGTGAGGAAGAATGACAGACGATTGCAAAAGACAAATAAATTACAGAGATTTGCTTATCAGATTTATGAGCAGAGTGAAATTCGAATCTCACATGTCCTGTTATCACTTTTGAGCTCTGAGCCTTGGACATTGTGTTTTATCTGCTTAACTTTGGCTTCTGATACAATGGGAAAATCAGGGCATCTGTCATATAGACTGTTTGTAAGGATAAAAGAGAACACGTACAGTAGATGGCATGATATTTAGTGCACAGTAAATACACATACTTTCATAGTGTCCAGAAATGGAGAGGCAATAGTCCCACCAAATTCTGAGAAAAGCATACCTTAAGTACTGTGTCCACTTATGACTATGACTGTTTAAAAATTATATGACAAACCTGGTACATTTCAAAAAGAGGGATTCCAGAATGATAAGTAATGGCCCATGTCTGAGAGAAGCTTCTATCAAGAGCATCTTGGAGTCAAATCTGACTAGCAGAGCAGCATTGCTTTACCAGTACAATATCTGAAAAGCTAGTAACATCTCGAGACTAGTCTTCTGACATTCTTTACTTCTATGCTGTTAGGATCATAGTCATCTTATTTTAATCTCAGTTTCAAATACTTGAAACGTTGAAAAGAGGGGAAACTAAGGATCTGCTCTACCACTCTGAAGGCCAGGAGGTCATGGACAGGAATTCCAGGGAGGCAGATCCTTAGTTCAAGAGAATGAATCTATGATATGCTCTAGACAGACAGACAGGTAGATAGTTAGACATTATATGTGAAGATAGTAGATATATGGATAGATAATCTTATAGTGTCTTGTGCATTATACATATCCAAAAAAGTTAAAAAGAAAACATATGACCACATCAGGGAAACCATGAAGAAAATTCTCATCTTTGGGGGATAAAGAGTTGAAAAATGATTTTCTGAGGATATTTAAATCAGGATTATGAGATTCTGTGGCAAGAAGCCATTATTACTCATATGTATGTAATAACACAACCCTACTTTGAGCAGCTAATCTGCAAGGCCAGAATAAATAAACAAGGCTTAACATTTTCAGTAGTGTTTTGAAGTATCTGAAAAGTAAAAGAAGTCCAACTTTTTATTTTTCCTTATAGCAAAAAAAATGACATGAATTCCCTAAAACATAACTTTCTATATTTCAAGATAAATCACAGATGCCTTATTAGCACGACTAGCAAAACTAAAGGGAGGGATTCTTTACATTTTCATTTTTCCCTGAAGCCGGAGGCATTCATAGCATTAGTACTATAAGGTGTGTGTGATATGTATGCCAATTTCATGTTATTATCTTCATCTGCCCCACTCTATTTAGTTTTGCTTTATTAACCCAATAAAAAAAGGGTGGAGGGTGAGAAATTAAGAAAGAAGAAAAACCTAGGGATTCAATTAGGAACTTCAGAAAGAAAAGTGTTGGATGTTCTTATAATGTCCATCTAAACATAAAAGGAAACCCGCAGACAAAAGAAAGCGAGGAAGAAAATCTATTCAAAAAGAATGATGAGTACAGGATGATAATTAATTTTGAATAAAATCAAAGAGAAATTCTAATGGTATGGAACACAGGAAATGTGGTACCCATGACACATCAACTGAATTGTCAGTAAATTTGATTTTTTTTAACTGAGCAGCTTATCCATTATTATTATTAAATACCTGTTTTGTAGAAATCATGAACTCTAATATATGTTAGGTTTCAAAATTCCCAAGAAAAACAATTTGACAGTAAGGCAAGGGTGGGGATATAGGGATACAACACTTACTCTTCCCTCCTTGCCAACAGCATCCATTTCTACTTCCCGGGCACCCTCAATAAATTTCGTCAGCACCACTGGGTGTTCCTGTCACCAAGGAAAACAGGAAGGCAGAACTTTTAGCTGAAATCATTTGTATAGTAGCAAGTAAATCACATACCTTAAGCAAATACCTGGACAATATTTTTCAAAACCTTCATGCTAAACACCCTACCTGTACAAATGCATTAACTAAATTGTTTAGTGGGAACAAGTTCATTCTCTGCTTCCATTGAGGCCAAGGATCTTTCTCCGGCCTTGAGTATTAAGTGAACTGACCACAAGTTTTGACATTTCAAATATAAGAGGGGGCTTACAAAGGGGCAGAATGTGGTGCCTTCTCTATTTCCAGAATCACGACAAGCCTTCTACTTTATCTGTAATTATATATATTATCAGTTCAGTTTCTTTCTCTCCTGATATGCTCATCTTCTCCAAGAGCAATTTCTTCAACCAGTTCTACATAAGAATTGTAAAAAGGTCCAACCACTATGGAGAGCTGTGTGGAGATTTCTTGACCTACTAAACATAGAGCTTCCATATGATCCAGCAATTCCACTCCTAGGTATTTACCCAAAGGACACAGAAATAGTAATTCCAAAGGGCACCTGCACGCCTATGTTTATAGCAGCACAATTTACAATAGCTAAGCTATGGAAACAACCCAAATGCCCAAAAATGGATAACTGGATCAAGAAGATGTGGTACATATACACCATGGAATTTTACTCAGCATTCAAAAAATATAAACACATGCAATTTGCAGCAACATGGATGGAGCTGGAAGGGATCATGCTCAGTGAAATAAGCCAGAAAGAAAAAGAAAAATACCGGATGGTCTCATTCATAACAGGAATCTAGAAAACCTAAATAAGGGACCAGGAAAAAGAATAGCTATAAGAAAATATCAAAATTGACAAACAACTGCGAACCAGAGACACTCTATGAGGGGTGGGGGGCAGGGAGGGGAGGGCTTGGGGTCAAAATATGGGGGTTGTAATTGTAAGGGGAATATAAAAATAAAATTTAAATAATAAAAAAAAAGAATTGTAAAAAATCTTAGGAGAGCAGCATTTTGTTTTAATTGTATTAGGCCAAAGATTGAACCCTTTACCTGGAATTAATATGACTTGAGCCACTAATAAAGTATTATAATAACAACAGTATAACTTCAAAACCAAGATGAAAGTCTACCAATTGTCTTTGTCAGCTTCACTTGGCAAGCTTAAGACATGGATTCCTGCTCAAGTGACTTATTCAGCGAGTCAGAAAAGCAAGATGGGATATCAGGTAAAAGCTAGTAATTCTGCGGTCTTGGTGGAAACTGGATTTACCCTCATCCCACAGGGATTCTGCAACATGAATTGCAGCACAGATAAGCCCCATCCTAAGACAAAGGTCAATCATAACCTAAGGCTTTGAGGGGGAGTTGTCAGCTATCACAGCAGTTGGCAGATGGTAGCCCACAGGTAAAGGGATCTGAGTGAGGAGACAAATGTGTCCACCATCCCCGTCAACTGAACCAATCTATGAACTAGCCCTTTCTCTGTTGAAGAAAAATTAGTTCTTTTTTTTTAAAAAAGATTTATTTATTTATATTTATACAAGCACTGGGTACAGTCAGAAGTGCGGGAGGCGAATAGCCAAAGCTCTCCTGAAAAAAAAAGAAGGGAATGGAGGCATTACACTCCCAGACTTCAAACTATACTACAAAGCCATAATCATCAAAACTGCATGGTATTGGAACAAGAACAGACATACAGACCAATGGAATCGAATAGAAAATCCAGAAATAAACCCACAGATTTATGGTCAACTAATCTTTGACAAAGGAGCAAAGACTATGCATTGGAGCAAAGAAAGTTTGTTCAATAAATGGTGCTGGGAAACTGGATCGCTACATGCAAAAGAATGAAGCTTGACCACTACCTCACACCATACACAAAAATCAACTCAAAATGGATTAAAGAACTAGACATAAGACCTGAAACCATAAAATATATAGAAGGAAATATAGGCGAAACACTACGTGATTTGCACATCAAAGACATCTTTACAGACACATCACCCAAAGCAGTGATAGTGAAGGCAAAGATAAACAGCTGGGACTACATCAAATTAAAGAGCTTCTGCACAGCAAAAGAGACAATAACAAAAACAAAGAGAAACCCCACCAACTGGGAGAACATTTTTGCACCCAACACTAATGATAAAGGACTGATCACAAAAATCTGCAAAGAGCTGATGAGACTCAACAACAACAAAGAAAATAATCCAGTCAAAAAATGGGCAGAAGAGCTAAAAAGAAACTTCTCTGAAGAGGAAATGCAAATGGCCAACAGGCATATGAAAAAATGTTCAACATCACTTGTCATCAGGGAAATGCAAATCAAAACTACCATGAGATACCATCTTACACCAGTGAGAATGGCACATATTAAAAAACTAGCAACAACAAATGCTGGCGAGGGTGTGGAGAAAAAGGAACTCTTCTGCACTGTTGGTGGGAGTGCAAACTGGTCCAACCACTGTGGAGAGCTGTGTGGAGATTTCTGGACCTACTAAACATAGAGCTTCCATATGATCCAGCAATTCCACTCCTAGGTATTTACCCAAAGGACACAGAAACATCAATTCCAAAGAACACCTGCACCCCTATGTTTATAGCAGCACTGTTTACAATAGCTAAGCTTTGGAAACAACCCAAATGCCCAAAAATAGATGACTGGATCAAGAAGATGTGGTACATATATACCATGGAATATTACTCAGCATTCAAAAAAGATAAACACATGCAATTTGCAGCAACATGGATGGCGCTGGAAGGGATCATGCTCAGCGAAATAAGCCAAAAAGAAAAAGAAAAATACCGGATGGTCTCACTCATAGCAGGAATCTAGAAAACTTAAATAAGGGACCAGGAAAATGAATAACTATAAGAAAGTGAAAATCAAAATCAACAAAAAACTATGAACCAGAGACACTTTTTTGGGGGGCGGGGGCGGGAGGGGAGGGATTGGCGTCAGAATGGGGGGCTGCAATTGTATGGGGAATATAACAATAAAATTTATTATTAAAAAAATAAAAATAAAAATAAAAATAAGGAACAATAAAAAAAAAAAAAAAAAAAGAAGTGCGGGAGGGTGAGAGAATTCGCCAGAGCCAGAGCGGGGAGCAGAGCAGGCAGAAGGACCAAAGTACACTGCTGAGGGGAGCAGCGGGTGGCAGGAGAGGTCTTTGCGCCATGTGGGACCCTCCTCTTGTGGCCAGGGAGCAGCTGGGGATCGAACCGGCGCTGCAGAGGCTGTGGGCAGCTTCGCAACCCAGCGCTCCACCACTGCGCCACTGGGGAGGCCCGAAAAATTAGTTCTTAATAAATTTCTGCCTTACAGCAGCAGTACACATTGTTGGTCTTCTGTGAACACATTCCTTCTTTAATATCTCTGAACCACATTTTCATGTTTCTTTCTCAGGATCCTTCATGGTTTTTCTCTCTCTAGTCAGCCTTTAAATGCCAATACTCCTCTTGTCTCTATCTGAACTGTTCCTTTTCCTCTACACTCAATACTCAGTGATTGCATCTACTCTCAACACCTTGATTAAACTGATAGGCTATTTATCTCCAAATCCATATCTACATCTCTGTATCTAGCCACAACCTTGATGCTCAATTCCAAATCTGTATCACCTTCTGCTTTTAAAGCATCTTCACTTGAACTACTAAAAGGTCCCCCATATTCAAATGGTAAAAAATTAAATCTATGGTTTCCTCCTCTAAATCTTCTCCTCCAGTGCCCCATATTTCAATGAATGGTGCCATCATCTGTCTAGTTGTCCAAGGAAAACACTCAGGAGACAACCTTGATCCTCTTAAAACCTTCATCTCCTCTACTCACTAATTTTTTCAGTGTCTATCCTCAGTATTTCAGAATGCATGTCACTCTCTTCATCTTCACCACCATTACTCTGCCACAAGGCATTGTCACATTCACCTTGAGCTACAGCAATACCTGCCCAATCTCTTTCCATGAATTCATTCTTGCCCCACAATTCTCTCTGTACACTATGCAGAGTGATGTTTTTTAACACAGAACATATGACTAAAATCCAAAGTCTTCCTCCCCTGCTCCATGTCTATCTACTTCTCCACCATAATCAACATTATGGTGGCCTAGTCCTAGTTTCTAGAAACTCCATGTTCTCTCTTACCTGTAGGCCTTTATATATGCTGTTCTTTTTTCCTACACTTGCAATATAAACCTTTCATCCAATTAACTCTGAATCAACCATTTTAAATTATTTTAAAATTCCCAATAGTACTGGATCTAATACTTTTACACACCTCCTCAGCATCCTGCTTTTTTCTCTGTTGTAATTCTCATCATACTTATTTGTAATAATTTGACACTTGATATTGTCTCTAATAGCAGAGACTACATCTATGGTTCCATGAAGAAGATACTGGAATCTGACAATGCCATATAGCAGATTCTAAATATGAATGAATATCTAAATGCATATTAATGAAAACTGGCCTCTTGGAGATGTTCCTTCCTCAATTATCTCATGTTCACACAAAAACTTTAAAATCCACTTGGCTTTATCTGTTTTTACTGTTTTCTTCTTTTCATTTCTTATCTACTCTTTTCACTGTCCAAATGTCCTCAAGAAGCAACTACCACACAGATGTGAGGCTCAGTTTTATGTGTGCTGGGACAATCCATGTTTATTCCTCCTCCTGTAAATGCCCCCAATTTCACTCTTCAGCAAGCTCCCTCCAAATTCCACTTGCCTAATGTCAAGCTCTTTATAAATCTCTCTCTCTCTCTCTCACTCACTCTCTCTCAACGAGCTTTTGAAAATTTTTAAGAACAAAACATTCCTTTCATCCTCTACAGGATTTGCACAAGGTGTGCATATCAATAACCCCACTGGATAAATCTAAAATGAGTCATGTGGAGGTAGGTAGTGGGGTGACCACAAAATTATAAACATTTTTTATTAGCTGACAAATGGAATGAAACAAAATGAAAATAAATCAATAGGTGAGGGGGTGGGTACTAGATATACTGTTAAAGTTATAGAGTCAACTGAGGCAATGTCTCTTCAGGTGTGAGAAGAGAAAATCAGGAAAGCCTTCACTGGGTCATGATGAGTTTGCTTTGCAACCCTAGAGGTAACTTCACCAGCATCAGACTTGTGAACAGACACAGATGCTGGTCCAGTGTTGCTCCTGGGATCTAAAAACAGAAATCTCTGTTTTGTTCAAATTTGCATTGGTCTACTCTTCTTGGCTAACCCTAAGGATTTAAATATAATCAAATGCATTTTTGCTTTCTCATCTCCATATATAGGAAAGCAGTGGGGAGAAGAATAAAAGAAGAATAAAACTGTCCTTACAAGATCATGTGAAAAGAAAGTAACATATAAAATAAGGTAGCAGTTAACAAAAGTAGTAAAAGTCACTAGGAGAAAAGTGGACACTACCTGAGACACTCTAGTGGCCTCCTCCAGGAATTTTTTCATTTCAGCTTCAGAGTAAACCACATTCATAGCAGACCCACTAGGAAAGGAGAGGAAAAAAGAAAAGCAGGTCAGTTTCTTAATCACTCAAAGTAACCAAGCTAATGTAATGACAAATTTTCAAAAACAGTTCCAGGCTACTGACAGTTCTGGGCTGGGCCAAGTAAGAAGGTTCCTTCTCCTAAATTGAGATTTTACTCCATTTATTCACCAGGACAATCAACCAAAATAAAAAGTCACCTCCAGTGGGTGTGAGAATGCCCTAAAGAACCATGGTAGCTATAATGATGGCACACTCCCCAAGCTTTCTCTGTCTGACTTACTGTTTTAACTCCACCAGTTCCATGTAGTTATTAAACTATAATAAGATATAGCCCAGATCCTAGTTTCTCTATCCCTGTTTCTTCAGAGTTCATTACCAATGGCTGATGTGAATGCACAGGTACATAGTCAAAGCAGGTCATTCATTCTACTACCTCAACCCGGTTATAAAAGAATCATTTTTCAGGAACATTTGCAAATATAAGGTTCAGTCTCTGAATGAAACCTACTCAATTATAGCCTTCTTTATAAGCCTTTGAAAAAGAATGCTACGTGAATTGTGACATTTTCAAAGTGAGGTGGGATGGGAGGGGGAAAGGAGGAGTAAGATGACATAAAATAAGAAAAATATCATTTTCCACTTCCTTTTAAAACATAGTATTTTTTAACCTTCTCTACTCTATTAAAAACTTATGCATAACAAGCTTTCAATTTCTTTATTTAAGAACGAACGGCTAAGGCAATAGAGTTGATAATTCACAAAGATATAGATTGTATAAATGAGAACAGAACTGCAGTCGTCACAAGCTGCTTTCTACAATCCTCCCTTAAATATGTGTTTATTGTTTAAATTAACTTACATTAATACCTAGAAGAAGTAGTATTATTAAATTGTGGTTTACACATAAAGTCATTTAAGTAAAAAGGAAAGTTTTCCACCTCATTTGAAATTTTTCATTATTTTAAAGGATCTCATCTCAAATTCCATTTACACTTTCAAATTGTGCACAGCAAATTGTGTTTCTCTTATTAGCCCCTGTTCAGTGAAGTAGTTCCTTACATGTGGCAACATCTGAAGAGAATAAGTGATAATTCACAACTCCTTTGATGATAGAACTTAGTTTCAAAGTTTAATATAAAAGATCCTCATGTCTCTGTCCATTATAATCCATCTATTAAAAAATTGTTATCTCAGAAATTTAAAAATTCAAATTGGAAGCACCATCAGAAGGTGCTGACAACAGTCAAAAATAAATTGTCCTTTCTGGGTAGTTGAAAGTAGATGGTAGGGAGAGATATCCAGAATTTTCCCTGTTTAGGTATTGCCTTTTGGATTTTTTTAAATGTCCTCTTCTCCAATGTAAAACTGTCCTTCCTCAATTTAGTGAGGAGATGTCCTAAACCATATTACTAAAATACAGAACTTTAGATTCTTTGTATTTGTGCTCCCAGAAGAAAATGCATGAAGCTGAAGAATCATGCACAGGTCTTCACTCTGACTGCGCTGGCATGGGGATTAATAAAGGATTTACAAATTAGTTCAAATCAAAGGCTAGTGCTATTAGTATCCAACAGGAATTTCTGTATCTCCCAATATTTAAATCATTGTTTTTGGAAAACAATATGTTACCTCAAGACATAGGAAGGTCTCAACAAGCAGGGGTACCCCACAGACTTCGCAAATTCCAATGCGTCATTCTAATTAATAGAAACAACAGAAAAAATGTATGGATAGATTTAAAAATGCAAAAAATGCAGAAAGGTATCTTTAGATCAAGTGGTAACCAACTCTTTTTTATTCTTTCTCTCAAAAGGCCATTAAAATGTAAATTGGACATCGAAATATACAAAACCCTAATTTCTAATTCTAAATATCAAATCTAGATCTACTAATTTGATCTTCTTTTCATTGTCTGAATCTTAATGAGAATATTCATTTCAATTTATAACGAGCATTTAAAAGCAATCATAGAAATAAAGTAACTTAAAAGTAAATTCACTAAGCACACAGCATTTTATCTGCCCTATAGTTACTAATCTGTAGGAGTTAGCTTTCAGGTTATGAATATCCAAAAGAGAATATAAAAAAGACACATTTTCTCCTTACCAAAGTGTTAACTGCTTTCCATGGTGCCTGTGCCACCTTTATCTCATCCAAGATGGCTGAGAAGATGGAGCGATCCTCAGCCCTGTCAATCTGCATAGGGCTTGTGCCCATGATCTTGACACCATTCTTGTGGAGAGGCACTGCCAGGTTGTTTGGAATTTGGCCCCCAACTGATATGATGCAGCCACTACATGCCTGGAAAAGATGTTCATGATATCAGCCACTGGAATAACTTCACCTTGATGAACAACTGTGTTAATATTGCCTCCATTTTTTAACTGAAAATACTTCTTATGATTGTGGTATTTTATTTTTCCCATTAATGGATACTATTTCACAAGACCACAAAGAGATAAACAAACTTAGTTCTGATTTTCCAGGCACTGACATACTAAAATCTGTGTAAGATTCCACACAACTACATAATTCCCATGTAAGATTTCACAAAACATGGAAGTGTGACATTGACATGTGTGGCATTAGAGAAAGAAAACTAAGCCAATGAATATCATCATCAATTAACCTCAACTATAATAAATTAACTTTAACTACTGTTGCAATTTTCTAACTGGATAAAATTCTCTCCCAGCCCTCACCTCTCCTGTCCTCCTCCACCATAGCACTTCACATTCCAAGTAATCATTCTATAGAGTTGCTGCAACACTACTCCAGTTCTCAGAGTTCTCCAAAGTTTCCTGTAGCCCAAAAGATGAATTGCAAACTCACTACTATCAAGGCAATCAAGATTTTCCAGTCTTAGCACTCACGACTCCTCAAGAAGACACCTCTATTCACAGTCTAAATCCTACCTCTGGTTTTGACAACCTCCCTTTTAAGCTGCTACTAAGGCACATGTCTACAGTACACAACAAGTGAAGTTAATTCCAATTTCTTTACTATCTGTCTTATAACCAGTCCCTGAATCTTTAACCTTAATCTCTTCATATTAGTTAAAACTTCAAGACTGAAAAAAAAGCCCATTAAATCTCAAATTTTCTCAAGTTCAATGGAGTGAGGGTGAGTCAATGTGGGATACTGAAGAATTGCATTTGGGATTAGACACCCCTTCCGATCTTTGTTTCTACTCCAGAGCTCCCACCGAGGTTCAGTCTTATCTGTAAAATGAGGATAATAATACCTGCCTACCTCACAAGGTTGCTATGTAGATTCAGTAAGATAATAAACAGGAAGAATCTTATTCAGGATTAAAAAAAAAGGTAAGATATTATTATTACTACTAGAAAATATTATAAAATCTAGTAGACCATTGACCTTGGTATAATTTGTCTTAATAGTGAATATTAGAATGATTGAAATAAGATGTATGTGCCAAATTTATTTTATCATTATTTGAAATCATTCTGAAATATCTTAAAAGGAATGAAGCTAATTTAGCTATGATGAGAGAATTTATGTACTGCCTAAACAAACACTCTGCTATTGAATGCTTAAATGCATTGTAAACAGCATTAAAAAGAATAATCCACAGTTCTACATATTTATAAGTGCACTTAAGCTACTTTTATCATCATTTTTATGTTCAATACACATTTTTGTAAAACCTATAAGAATTATTTCCTTGTAATACATTTTTATTTGCTTATTATTTTTTAGTTTATTAGCAGTTTTTATTTGCTTCTTACCTTTAGTTTATTAGCAATGTTAATATTTTAGAAACTCAAAAACTAATTACTCAGTTAAATGTATACCAAGTCTCTTATGTGAAATATTTCAAGACTTTCTAAAATTAAGGAAGAAATAGTGATCTGTGAGAAAAAACTGGAGACAACTGAAATAAATGGAGCTTGAAGTTGAATTAAAAGGCCTTAGTTAATAAATACATCAACATTTTTCAAAATAGCTCTGTGCAATCAATTTTTACTGTTGTAGAAATTAGCAACTTTCAGAGCAATAAAAACAAAGTACTATTTGTTAAGCATATTACTGTACACCCTAGACTATCTACTTTGACCTCTATAGTATTCCTCTGAGGCAATTATTAACATCCCCATTTTACAGCTAAAGAAATTGAGATTTGGTGAAGGTGAAATGACTTGCCCATATTTCTTAACTAGCAAATACGGACTCAGTACTTGAACTTAAATCTACTATTATGAGGCAGTTGCACTTAACTAAGTCACCAAAATTTTTAATTTTAAGCAAACTCTTTATCTGGTTGGTTTCAAAGGTAGTTAATTTTAGAACATATGAGAAGAGCTATTTCTAAAAAATTCTTGAGAAGAAGTAGCTAGAAAAGGTCTACTGCAAAGCCAAATTCTCATCATTGTCCTCCAAAAATAAAAATCATTAGGAGGATAAATCACTTCCTCAGAAATATTACAGTGTAACGCCTTGATGTATAGTACAGTTTTTGTTCATATAGCAGTGAAACGAGTAGAAGAAAACATACTAGTAGGATGATATTAGTATGAGACAGAGTAGAATAAATCTACCTTTAATTGCCTCTGTCTCCTATAGAACTTTATAGGGTCTTACAGAAAAGGACTTGGTATCCCACACAAGAAAGTTATCAAATCACTTTTACTTAAATAGTTTCAATTTATTTATTGAAATAAAATATTCTGAGTTCAGACATTGTTTCACAGATTTCTAAAATCTTTAGGCTTCAAGTAATTTCTTTAGACTCTCCAAGTCCCGTTAACTTATCTAGATTTGTTTGTGTTTTTTTTTTAGCCAGCTTAGTTTCCTACTGTATTTTAACCTGTTATCACTAAGCTAGCAGCACATGAGGATATTTCTGAAACAATATTCAAGATGTAATTACACCACAAATTAAGGAATTTAAAGAATATATTTCCTGTTTGTTTAAGAGAAAATCATAATTACTCTTAGACATTAGTCAATTTGGTCTGCCTTCACTTTTAGGAAAAATTTAATGCTGCATTATGATAGAACATCATGTGAGGAAACTGGTCTTGCTAATAGAAATACCTTTATCTTCTTTACAAAAAATGGCCTTGATTTTTGCCATTTCAGGTATTATTTCCAATTTACAAAATTCTACTGTTTATACATTTGTCAATGAGAATGATGATGCTTTACATTTTAGAAATGAATATTTTAGTAAAACACATTAAGTAGTTTAGGTAGAATCTTAAGATATTTAACTACAATTAAACCAAATATCACAAATAAACCTCAATTTGAGTTTAGAGTTATGAATTTCCTAGTGGGTTTTCCCATTAATAATTAATGTTTGTCAGTTATTCAATCATTAATCTGTGCCACATAGGTGCCATTTTCTATACATACACATAATACTGGATCATAATGTAAGATAATTAAATCATTAATCAGAGTACATTTTTATGGCATGTTATCCAGTAAAGCATTCATCATAAAAAAAAAGGATTCAAATTTGATATTAACATCATAAGGTATTAAATATGTTACCTAGAAATTTTAGACTCAATTCTTAACAAATACAAAAAGAATTGAATAATGGGTCTTAAAGAAGATCTGGATACAGAAGAATATTAATATTTTTAGTTATATAACTTTTCAAAACAATTAGTCTCCAAAAAAAGAGAAAATGCGATGTTAAGAACAGATTTGTGTGCTTGTTTTTCACTGGTATACCACACAAAAATTATTGCATACTGCATGACAGATCTAGTGAAAAAGAAGCTCAGTGTTGCAACTTCAATAAGCAAAGCAATAATTTTCAATTTCTTCACCAAATAATTTGAAAAATCTTTTCCCTTATAAGGAACATCTTAAGCTAAATTGTGACCTAAGCAAAATATCACCTATCAAAGCTTTGTGGGTGGCAGACACCCACTTCTCAACTCTTTTAACCCTTTCCTACACTCACACACCAAACAAAAAAAAAATAAAAATGCAGATCTCTTCTCAGAAAAAAGAACCCATGAAAACAATAACAAGAAATAAATTACCTAAGTTTAATGGATCATGCTTTATAAAGTCAAAAATTATCTGCAGCCAAAGGAACATGTCACTATGACCTTTTGTATGAAATAATTAAGAACAAGTGTGAGATCTCAGCACTCCTAGCATCACCTCTCACTCAACCTGTGATAAAGACCTCCCTCCAAAAAGCTTGCATCTCTCACAGGGCATGTTGCTTTTTTGACTCACTCTTAATGTTATCTTTAGAGGTGCTTCTGTGATGCTCTGGTAATAGCCTTACTCCTGAACTAGGCGGAGAGGTCTAGACCAGGAGACTCATCATGTTTTCTTTCACCCCCTGTAGTTTTGTATCCTTGGAAAACCCTGTTGTCCTTCCAAGGGACTCAGAGGTGTGCTTTAGAATAAGTTGAGATGTGCTTCCAATTTTCTGCAAGTTTACTACTGAACACCTCAGTGCCTTCAGCATTACTAGGGCTACCCAAGGTCAGATCAGAGCAGTCTTCTGAAGGTTGTGATGCACCTATTATGGGAGACAACAGAGCCTGCGAAGCCTGTTGTAAGGGTACACAGAACCTCTTAAAAGGAAACATACACACCATACATATATGTGATATATGCCATTTCCTATGGCATACTCTAAAAAATACATCAACAGATTATTGTTCTTATGTTCTTCAACAAAACAATTAAAATGCCCTTAAAATATACAGTAGTACCATACATACTTCAAATGCCAATTAACTTCAAAGGGCCAACTTTATTTCTATCATCCTGAATTCAGTTAGAGTAAAAGGATCTCATTAATATCCACGTGTAACTTCAAAGAAAGGCAGTCAGAGATGGTTTATCTTTTCTTTAATCATTCCATGGGGAAATGATTAATTATATATAAAATGCTTACAGCTATTACCTGTAAATGTTAACATTTTTAAATAATTACATAATTTTTCACTTATTTTTGTCATGGGGCCCACCTTATCATTAATGCCTTGAGGGTAGGACCTGGTTTTATATCTCTCTTTCCTACTAACCCTTTGTATTTACAAGGTGCTCAGAAATATTTGTAGTATGCTCTTGTTTGGAGCCCCACCTATATGTCTGAAATGAATATTAAGGAATCATTAGAAAAGACATGTCAGAGGGAGAACTAAAAATTGTGTATATTCTACTTAATGGTTTTATTTTATTATATCAAAAGATAAGCAGGCTAGACTTAAAAAAACAAGTATGGTGATATATCTATGCTAAATTTGTCTATTTTTCTTTTCATCCACTGCTCTAGCACTTTACAATGAGATTTCAACCACAAATCTCACTTTATCTTCATAGCACTTGAATTTAACACTTTTTTACATTCATATGATTCACTAACCAAAATATAAAAACTGAAGCACAAAGAATTTAAGTAACTGTAAGAGTAAATGAGTTTTGAGTTAAAACTAGAATTTAAATGAAGTGACTCCAATTCAGCATTTTTTTTCCCTCTAAGTTACCATATTTTAGACATAGGGACAAATCTCTGTGTTAGGAATTAACTGGAATGACATCAAAAGTCACAACTAATAGATATCTTTCCAAAATTTTCCGGTAGTGACTCTTCTCATTGTAAGGTAATTTAACGTGTTCTACAGACTTGCAGTAACCTATGAGCAAATGAATCCACAGTCAATAATATTGGAATAGAGGTGGAAGAGCAACTGTAGGAGAAGGCAATAGAGGAATCAGAATCATGCAGAATGAACTCATCGATCTTAAATTCAGGACTAATGGCTTCGTCTCACAGCACAAAGAATGAACTGATCCTTTGTGAACAACTGACTTCCCTCCCCTGGAAAGTGTCCATCATTAAAGCACAACAACACAAGAACCAGAGAAAAACTGCCTATTTGATTTAGAAACCAGTTAAATGATTTTGCGAAATATTTACTGGGTTTGTCTTGTACTAGTTAATATGCATTTGGCACCTGTTACTGAGAAGAATTTTCAATTAGCTGGAATGCTTCAAAAGAAAAAAGTGAATTTTATACAAAAATAGTCACTATGTGCCAGGGTCTCAAGAATACAAGGCTGGGATAATTTTTTTCAGTTTCCTACAAAATTAGACAATGGCAGACACTGGTAACTATTTCTCCTAAGGGGACTTAAGTATAAATCTACATACAAGAATGCTATAAAGTGTGCACTGCTATTATTTTTCCACTTATTTCTTTCCTTTTCATTTTTTTTCTTCCTTTACCTCCTGATGGTAGATGTCTAGGATTCTCTCCAAAGACAACTCTTCAAAGTACAGTTTGTCACACTCATCAAAGTCTGTGCTCACGGTCTCAGGGTTGCAATTCACCACCACTGTCTTCTTGCCAAGTTGAGTCAGTGTGCGGATACTGGAGACAGCACACCAATCAAACTCCACACTGCTGCCTGCAGAGACAACGAGATTGAGGAAAGGGTAAGGGAGGCATGAAGTTACAACACAAAGAAAAGCATAAATATAATGCCACTCAGTCCAGGCTAAGGAAGCTAACGCCTTTTCAATTCAATTTTTAAGACTCCAAAATATGTTTCTGATCCATTGTGCACATTACATTATTAGTAAGAAAAACAGGAACTAATTAAACAATGACACATTGGCTTATGTTACATCTGTTTTATAGTAAGTAATCTCCATATTTGAATCATTTAAAACCTCAATTAGTAGGGAATAAATATAATGATTTAAAAAATCTCATTTACTGAAAAATAAACCTCAAAATTAACATATTTGACCACAGTACACAAAAATAAAGTTGGTTATCATAATGCTCGAGTCCTTCCTCTTACCCTGCTCTCTAAACCCTGAGATACCTTGTAGCTCAGACATATGATTGACTAGAGAGTCTTGTCCTTTCCAAGTTTATCCTTTTAAGTTTGGAGTGGTCACCCCATGCTGAGTGAGTGACCTTCTAGGAAATTAATTTGATGATAAGAATGATCTAAGTGTCTCAAAATATCCCCTCTACTGGAAAAGCATAAAACTGAAAGTTCCGGGATTTAAACTAATCCTTGCATTAAGACTTTGTCTCCTAAAAATTCTTGTTAGAATAACTAGTTATCCATATACCCTAATAGGGTAACTCATTATCAATTAAGTATATATTTGATTATTAGCTTGGCTAGTCTTCTGTGAGCCCAAAAACAATGCAGAATTGTTATATAAATTAGGCGAAATTTGAAAAGGAACAAAGATCTAAAGGGAAGTATAGGTCCTAGTGAAGGTGTTAGGACATTTAGCTAAACGATAGTAAGTGGTAATAGGTTAAATACTTTCAGCCTACTTCAAGATTTGGCCAAAGTTTGGCCAAAGCACTTAGATAATTGTAAAAAATACAAATGAAGTCAATATGCTTAATGTAACAGAGTAAGGCTATATATATTTAAATCATATATTTCATCATTTCCATAGTAGAATGCCTTGCAAAATCTAAATTTTAAAGATATCATTTGAAAAATAACCACTGTCCGTTTAAGTACTTTGTTACTGTAATAGATCTTGAACCATCATCAAAAGCCTAATTTTAAGGGACTAGGGGGAATGTAATAATTTCTGGAAAGAATATTTAAATTAGATGATATAATACTCTTCCTATGAACCAATTAAAAAAAGCTCTTTAAATCTGATGTCAACAGAAGTCATAAATTAGGTCAAGATTGTATCTGCAAATGTAATTTCTGCTTAATTTATAAAGTTCTTGAGCAAAAATAAGCCTTAGTGAAAAACTATGCTAAAAGAAAAAAGTCAAAGCATAAAGAATTTGCCAACACCAGTGAGAGGCTCAATTTAGTTCATGAGGATGAAATCGACAAAGAGGTAACATGATGATATTAAAGGAGCTAGAATTTGTAGTTAAGATCCACATTTGAGGGCCTCCCTGGTGGCGCAGCAGGTTGAGCGTAGCGCTGTGAAGCTGTCCGCAGCCTCTGCAGTGCGGGTTTGATTCCTGGCCAGCCAGAGAGATTCCCACATGGCGTAGCAGACCTCTCCTGTCGCACCTGCAGCTCCCCTCAGCAGTGCTTTCAGTCTATCTGCCTGTTCTGGTGAATCCTCTCACCCTCCCATGCCTCTGGCCTGTACCCCAGCTATTGTATAAAAAAAAAAAATCCACATTTGAATCCCACCCTTGCCACTTTAACCACTATAAGTTTGGGCTTCATCTCTCTGAATTTCAGTTTCCTAATTTGAAAAATAATTATTTTAACAGCATCAGTTTTACCTAGTTCTTGGAATAATGGAATTAACATGTGTGAAAAGTAATAGGGAAAAGTACTGAAAAGCCCTATATAAATATAAGTTTTCACTTTACCAATGTGGTATGGACCGCAACCCAGCACCATCATTCCATGGTCATCAAAACTGATATCATGCTCCTGAGGGAGAAAGAATGGAACATGTGGAAAATATGACATTATTTTTCCCTCTATTAAACTTTTTTCTGTCTTCCAGTGTGTCTGTCTCATTCTTCTTGCCTACATGCATTCTCTATTTGTCTCAAGGGACGCATGAATATAAAGTGTTATACAAGCTTGACTTTTTTTTTTTGACTTGTTTTTAAGAAAAAAAAAGTTCACTATTACATCGTGATTAAAATATAACACAATTGTGTGTTCATATAAACACTGTCTTTTATCATCTTTTATTTGCTTGATTCATCAACAAGACAGTTCTTTAAACACTGAGTACAGAAAGACATCATCACATTTGACCCCCATCACCAATATCACTAGATAACCAGAGACAAAAATATATATATACACCCATGTGAATGACTTATTAAATCAAGAGACTTCTCATATGACAGTCTGGCAGTTCCTACCTGACCATTGTAGGTAACATAGAGGTAGTTTGTTACTGATGGATATTCTGCAGCCAGTGTATCAATCTGCAAGAGAAAATTAATTAATTAATTGCTTAATTAGGGATTTTACTTCCTTTGCTATAATTTTTGTCAAGAATGATTATGAAATGCTGTGTTGCGGCCTATTTCTTTAATGTCTATGATTGTCAAATATTAAAACAATCAATAGGTATGGATGTTACAATTGCTTTCTAAGTCTGAAAATGAGAGAAAGAAATTAAAAGGATAATACATCTAGTTATCACTTCAGCAGTGTATGACAATTCAAACTCCAGAATATCACTAATCATTACAGTTGTACCGCTCATGAAAAAATGGTCAAATATAGACAACTGGTTATGAAGAAGATTTATTCAATTCTAAGGCAGGCATGTATAAAACTTTAAAATCAAAGCAAAATGACCCATATGTAAGAATGTCTTTGGTTTGCAAATTAATGTCTAGGATTTAAGTTACCAATGGCAGTGAGCTATGGAATGATGCAAATACCACAAAGCACAGGAGCAAGTAAATCAATTCAGCTCTCAAGGGCCAGGAGCTCAGCTTGGTGAGCAAGATTTTGTGGCCAATAGGGCAAGACAGCATAAGGCAGTTGAGAAGGAAGAAAGATAATAATTGCTGAATAGAAAATATTCAGCATGAGTACTAAGACTTAAGAGTATACATGTGCCCTGTGAGCACATAGAAAAAAGTCAATGATTTTAAAGGACAAAATCCAGCCTGTAGTACTTTAAGTCAAAGCATCCCTTCTACTAAGGGCCCTGCCCAAAAAGAAATTCACAGTACTATACCTATGACACCTATGAACATTCTTGTGTGATTGTCATGAATAGGTGATGAGCTTATTATACCCAACCCTATCACAATGAATACTAAATGAACTATAATGATGGTGCACTTAAAAGAAAATATTACCCTGTAAAGGGTTAGTGCTAAATAGATAACTATTCTTTTCAGGAGGGTCAGCCACCATGCTGGGATATTTCAAGTGCTTCTATTACACTACTAGATATATTTGCACATGGGTCACAAAATAGAGAAGAGGTCATTTTGATTTTTTTTATGTAGACCAAATAAATTATACACTTACTCTTAACTTTAGGACTAATTGCACCTTCATCCCTTCCCTTTTAAGCAAATCAATTCGGTAGCATCATGGCATCAATTAGACAAGCAGAGTCACTTTCTAATTCCACCTTCCTTTTTTATTGACAATGATTCTGTAAGTTGGTATCTACATTTCACCAGAGGACATGTGGGAAGAAAGGGAAACTCATTTACCTGTTTAACCCAAGGGTGGATGTTTTTCTTTAACCTTAGCTCCCTTATCTGAGCCTCAGTCAACCCAAGGCATTTTGAAATCTTCTTGTCTGAGAACCCAATCTCCTTAGCTTTTTTCAGGGTTTCTTCTGTAATGGAGTCACTAGGATTGAATGAAAATGAGAGGTTCAAGTTGAGATGGAACACAGTAGAAAAGATTAATGTTCCTAAATCCATAGACCGTTCCCCCTGGTCTCACCTGTGCCCCAGGTTTTTATTACATTAGGAATCTGAGGACCACCTTCACTGGGCATCCAAGCATTGCATCAAAGGGTATTCTCTCCATAAATGGTTTCTATTTGTTAATATTACATTATGTTGAGAAGGTAGTTCTGTAGTTTTATCATTATTTTCCACTCGAGCCAGATTTATCTCCTCAATTTCCCTATGCTCATTTCCATTGTAGAGACAGTATTTGTGTTTTTTCCTCTGACTTTGAATGCCACTGGCATTTATGTTACCTACCCAACATCTCCCCAACTCCAGTAACCCTTCAAAGGTCAACCAAAGCTAACTCTTACCCAGGATGTCTTCCGATCTATCCTCTAAATCTGAAAATGAGAGGACTGGTCTTTTAAAGGACTTTTTGATTTGGAGTCAGGGCATAGTTAAAACCATACTGTCTAGCACGTCATTATCACCTAATATTTCTTATGGCTATTATTTTCTATTCACTAACCAGGCTTTTCACCTGCTGGATTTAAATTCCATGGGGGCAAAAATACATTTGGTTCATTTGCCAGATCATTCCCAAAGACTAGCACATTTGTCCCATAAACAGCATTCAATAAATATTAATTAAATGAATAAAGGAAATTGTACCTCTATAGTTACTTTTTATTTTATAGTAGAGACAAAGAAGTTATTAAAATCAGCTCATAATGAGAATTCAGAATGCATACCAAAGTAATTCCTAAAGGACCAAGAAACAGACGAATATAATACTACTTGTAAAAGCATCTTAACCAAATACCTGTGGGCCATCTATTTAAAGCTATAGTCAATACAATAAAATTCAATTATAACAGATTGATAACCAATACAGTGAAATGAAACTATAGCATTGTGTTGTCAGAAGAGCTAATAATAAATAAAACATTTTCATTGAAATTCTAATAGAATGTAGTTAACTAAACCTATTATATTTGTTCAGTCTAATCTTCTATCTTCTTAATTCATATTCTAAGTTTAAAAAAGAGAGAATAAAGCTAGTATATTTAATAATTACTTCTCTCTTTTTTTTTTCACATCAGTATTAGTTTGGATTTTTGCAGCAACAGTTCTTTATAGTGAATTCACTTTTGTCTAAATTCCTTTCTGTCTCTTAATCAAGAGTTTCATTCATGAGTTCTCCAATGAATTTAAATTCTTTTTATTTCCATCTTGAATTTTTAACCTTCCCAAGTATTTTATAAGCACTCTCTCAGAGCAACAATATTTTCCAATCAAATTCTTGAACATAATCTATTAAGTCTTTTTTAGTCATTTGGTATGTATGCCAAATAGTTGCTACATGTTCTAGAACTATGCTATCCAATATGGTAGCCACTAGAAATATATAGCTATTTAAGTTTAAATGTTAATTAACTTTTAATTAACATTTTAACTGAATTTTTAATTAAAAATTGAAATTTCAGATCCACAGTCATATTGGCCATATATCAAGTACTCAGTAGTCACATATGGCTGGTGATTATTATACTGGATAGAGTTGATTATAACATATTTTATTATCACAGAAATTTCTGGATAGTTCTACTCAAGAAGATACAAAACAATATTTGAGATAATGGAATGAAAGTGATTCAAAACATTTTATGGAGCAATAAGCTATGTGGTACCATGTAAGGTGAGAGAAAAGCAATAACAATGTGAGTGGCTATAGTTGAGAAATACTATGGTAGTAGAGGGATGAGAACAGAGTCATAAAAAAGTTCAGTTTTTATAGATGAAGTTGACAGATGGACTATAGGCAAGGGCAAATGCATTGGCAATATCAGAGGGCAGCCATGGGCATTTAAATATAAAAAATATGCCAAGGATTTGTTGTTGTGTGAAGAGCAGGAAATCTTGGATGGTGAGGTGGGGCACATTCTCTTTCATTCTTCCATTAGTTCTTAACACTTAGTGAACAAGTACTGTGTGTCAAGCTCTATGCTACACAATTTAATGATAGCGATAAAATATGGAATTCTACATTCAAGGGGATGAGAATATATTGGTA